>NW_028221657.1:0-53373 GCF_014529385.1 Adiantum capillus-veneris
AAAGAGATAACTCTTTCTCCCTCTTTGAACTTTTTGAGCTTTTGGGACCTTCGCCATGCAGGATAAGATTTGCGATTTCCTCCCCTCTTGTATTCTCTAGGAGAATAACCATAACTTTCATCGGAAGAGGAGGAAGGTGAAGAAGAATGAGAAGAGGGTGACCTCTTTATTGCCCTTTTCTTCCTTTTTTTTCCTCTCTTCCCTTTCAGAGTGACGAGAAAAAAGACTATGGGTTAATTGTTTCCTCTTGGGAGGAGTTGGCGATCGTTTAATCCACCGTCTTCGTGGAGCTACATCGTCAGAGGAACTTAGGGATTCATTACTTTCGCGTTCTTTGGATTCCTCTTTTCGTATGGGAGAGAGTCTTCTTTTGGGGTCTCATCAAGAGGTCTCCTAAGCTCTCTCTCCTCTTGGAGAGGAAAGGAAATCCCATAAGCACGAAGTTGTTGAGTAACTTCGGCTTGCAAAGCAGGGTTGCCCATAGCTTGTTGCAACCTAGTAAGAAGACAAATAACAAACATGGGGGCATCATCATTAGCACCTTCATGTGCAAAATCAAAGTTTTAAATATTCATTCTACTCTCTTGGTTATTGTCAGTCATTTCACTTTTACTTATGTGTTTACTTAGTGTATGCTTTGGCAATTCAAAACCTTACTTGCTACTCCTCTTAACCTTTGAAAATAGGCACTTAAGTATCTACACCCACGGTTTGAATTGGTTAATTATAGAGAGTAATGGAGTGGGTCTAACATAGTAGAATTGTCGAGGGATAGCTTCATTCGGACTTCTTATGGCTCAATAATGGTAAAGTTGTAGGCATCTAAAAAGACCCCATTATTAAGACCAAAGCTCCGAGGTGTGCACCATATCCCACATAGTAGGCTCAACAAAACGGATCATAACTCCCAGTCCCACTTACTCTAATATAATTAACAAAATCAACCTTTATTAGGCTACTTAAGAACCTCTCTTCTTAAGAAAGAAAAGAGAAACCAAATGCTATGATACCAATGTAATGGAAATGTCCTATGAACTTTGAGAGTAGCGGAATTAGGGAATTAAATAAAGCACTTTTGTCAGATTACTTTGTGAGCATAGCGGGTGAGCTTAATTGATGGTAGCAACATAAACATGGTACTTAGTTAACTTGGCATGAACAATCCTTTTTGCAAGAGACAGAGTTTAGAGAACATGACAACACTTGAGGACCAGATTCATACGGCGGTCCCCCCTCCAATAGGCATTTGTATTATAGTTTCTCACATCAAGAGAGACTTGGTACAATACAATCTTTGTGTTCAAGTTGTGACCTAGGTGATGCAATGAAGATAGAAAGCTTCATGCATCACAGCATAACATAAAAATTTAGAAAGCATTAACTATCCCAAGCCTCAGTCCCAAGCTAGCGGGGAATGAGGGTAGGGAAGAGAAAGAAGAAACTTTCCATAGGAGAAAGAAAGAGTGCCTCACTTATCCTCACTCTTCTTGCTAGCATACATAACAGCATAGTAATGAAGATGGAGAAGAGGGCAAGCTTAAGCATTGAAGCATGGCTCTTGGTTGGATTTGAATTCCATAGTCAAGAGTGTTGGTGTAGGCTCTCACTTCTCAACAATCTTGGAGAAGGAGGTGAAGTTCCTCTACTTTCACCAGTGAGAATTGCCTGAAAAAAATGAGTGTGTGAGAGGTGTATACCCCCCCAGTAGACCCCTTGCTTGCTTTGGGCGAGTTCTACTTTGTGATCATGCCTCAAGCTCATTGGACCCCTCTCCCCCTAGCCAATCACATGCAACATGCATTTTAAGAACATGGGTAGTCTTGGGACAAGTGTCCTCCGTATCCCTTTGAGAGAGAGAGCTTGAAATATCTAGATATTTGTTGAATGAAACTAGAAGCTCATTGGACCCCTCTTTAGCCCAGCCAATAGCATTCAATTCAAGCACACCATGTGGCTAAGCATAGGAAGAGTCTGACATGTGTAACATGTGCCCCTTGAGAAAAGGGGGTGCCCTTTGGGGAGTGGGAGGTTAAGTCAAAGATTCCCCTAACTTTGGGGCTTTTCCCTCCTTTGTAGGGTCTCTTTTTTACTCAAGCACCTTACCACCCAAGCATGGGAAGCTTTTCAATCACCTTCCTCATCAAGCATGACAAGAACCTCAAGCACCTTATTCACCAAGCACGACAAGCACCTCAAGCACCTTAGTCATCAAGCATGACAAGCACCTTAGTCAACAAGCACCACAAGCACCTCAAGCTTAGTTCGGGTTCCCACCTTAAGCACAACCCTAGCTTGCCTAAGGTCTAAGGACTTTTAGCACTTAACCTTTGGAGGTCTTTAATGAAGCTAACCTTAAGGTCTTTTAAGCTCTATTAGATGCACGTTGCTCTTTGATAGACTACCTCCTTTTGGACCCCTATTGAGATGTAACCATCTCTCCTCTTGGTCCCCTGTTGAGGTAAGTGTAGAAGCACTTATTGCACATTGCTCTTTGGTAGACCATCTTCTTTTGGACCCCTATTGACATGCAACCATCTCTCCTTTTGGTCCCGTGCTGAGATAGGTCTAGAAGCACATGTCTCTATTCTAACTCTTGTTCCCGTTTATTCTCCCACATAAGAAAATCATTTGGTAAAGTTAGATATTATATTTTATCACATACACACACACTGTGAGCCCAAGGGAGCAACAATGTTGCAAAGAGTCAAACAGCAGGGGGAGTAGAGGACTTTGCAAGGAAGCGCTGGCTCAAAATGCTATTAAAAGCTTGGAATCGAGCCTCGAGTAGCATCTCAGAGAATCGAGCAAAGGAATCAATTGGAAGTGAGGCTTGCAGAGAAATCGAGCTTGCAGCGTTGTTGGATGTAGCATTAGGTGTGGTGCCTCCACCCACACGCGCACACGTTGTCCCTCCTCTACAACCACTCAAGTGGGCTAGAGTCGACAAAGGACAAGCACTGGGAGATTGGGAGTATGTGGTGGTGGTACACACACACACACACACACATAAGAAGCCTCGGAGAAGGAAGTCGACAGAGCCAGCAGTGTCTTAGTTTTAACAAAAAAATTAAAAGCAATTTTTTAAAAAAGTGTGTGTGTGTAAGGGCACGCTCACATCCAGACACACGCATAAAAGAGAGCGAACGCGTATGCTCTCGATGCGGCGCACACACATACAGATAGGCGCAGGTATGGACGAGTAAGCCCAGGTTTTTTCCCCGACATTGAGTTGGCTCCTCTACGGCATGCATACGACATCGGCTTCAGGCATTAGCAATTTGCATTGACGGGTCGGTATCAGTTTTGACACCGATCATGCGGCTATTCGGCTAGCTTGCTTCTTTCCGACATTGAAAGGCGGCATCAACGATCTTCTCCTCGGCTTTGACATAGCGAGAGCGAGAGAGAGCAACACGGCTCTCCTCCAATGTAGCTTCGCCGCCGGCTCCCTTCCCATGCCCATTCCGAGAAGTTTTGGCTCCTACGGACATCCCCGACATCCCGGCTTCCTGATCTCGACATTGCAGGAGACTTGACGAGCGAGAGCGGCATCGGCTCTCCCCTACCCCTATTCAGAGAGGCCCGGCTCTGACGTAGTCTCCACGATGTTTGGACCTTTGATGATTCTCCAATTTACGACTTTGACGGCACATATACGATACATACGACTCCGACGAACCTTTCCGGAGTAGTTTCCCTCGAGCGCGCTCAGCTCTTGGACGGTGTTTCCGATCAACGAGTTTACCGACCGATGAGGTAGTGTGTGCCAGTTTCCCAGCAGTTATGCTCACACGTTGCACAGTCTTTCCAGCATAGCTACTGCGGCACATGTAGTGCTCATGTACGATTGTGTGAAGCATTCTAGAGAGCTTTTGGTACGGTCTTGTGCAAATTCATGTTATGTATGTATTTGTGGATACAGCTTGAGCTCGGCATAGCTTGCAAGTAGCAGGTTTGCAAGTTTACAGTGTTTTTTTGGATAGATATACGTCCATAGAGCCACTCGGTCATGAGTGAGTTGTTTTGCCAGGCTTTTGGTAGCGTATGTAGACCATTTTGTGGATCTGTTAACTGAGACATTGAGTGTCTGTCTTTATGTAATTTGGTGATATTTTTTGAGTTTTTGCTCAGTTTCCAGAGAAAACTCAACCGGATATTTTCCAAATTCACACCATGTTTTGCATGTATCCATAGTTTACTCTCTGATGGTTTAGTGGTCGAGTTTACTCCCACTCTGGCAGTTATCTGAAGTTTTTTGGTTCATTTTGCAAAGGAACTCTGTTCGTTTTTCCCCGTCTTCTCGCCATAAAAGTTTGCAGTGTTATGCCATCTTGTACAATAGTCGATATATTCTCACTTTGACAGTGATCGAGTGTTTACTCTCATTTTGACAGGTTTTGTCAGGTTGGACACAATTTGGTGTTCTTGTACCCACTCTCGTAGGAGTGAGGACTGTGTATGCTTGTGTGGCTACAGATAGTCAGTCACACGTTTCACAGGTTTTTGTAGATTTTTGTAGGTGTTTTGAGCTAGTTTGCTCTCTACTTGTTTGTCCCAGTTTATGCTTGCAGATAGCAGATTGTGGAGCTGTTTTATACATATGCAAGCATCGGTTTTGATGCGATTGGTCATGGTTTTTCATGATTGTGTAGCGGTCAAGTTATCTCCAACTTTGTTGTCATTTTGGCATGGTATATGGTAGGGATTGTACTTGAGGTTTTAATAAGTTTACAGGGGAGACTCTGTCGGATTTCTCCAAGTTTTCTTGCCATAGTTTCTTGACATTCACTTATGGCAGCGACACATGTGTGACAGTGAGAGACGGCGATCTCATTCTTGCCGATACGTACGATGTTGGCATTGTGGTCACACAGGACACATTAGAGTATGAAACAGAAGCGAAGATGTATGCGTGATGCACATACGACTTTGACACATGTTAGAGAGCCAGTTACAGTGGCAGTCTATGCCAAGACGATGATGTCACGCTTACCTCGAGTGTACCTCTTGCAGATATGTCTATGGATAGCACACTTTCTCCACAGTGATTATTAGATAGCGATGTTTCTTTCCACGTCACACCATGTCGTGAGTGGTTCACCACATTTTCTAGTGGGAGACTTGGTTGTGTGCACTTAGTTGATGGTTCAGCATGTGACATAGAGGGTGCAGGAGATGTTTGTTTGTCTTTGCCCAGTGATGTGTCATACACGATACGACATGTGCACTATGTTCATCCGCTGAGACAAAGTTTGATCTCAGTGAGACAATTAGCAAATTTGGTTGTCAAACACTTCTTAGAGAGGAGTCTTTCCAGATGTATTGTGGTTTATTAGTGATTGCCAGAGGAGCCCGTAGTGGCTTGGTATATCCTATACATGTGTCTGAGGTTCAAGACGGCATAGTCACGATTTTGTTGTTGGCATGCTTTGAGCGAGAGACGAGATGTGTCTCCTTCGCAGGTGAGCTCCATCATGCTCATGAGACAAAGCATTTAGTTGCACAGGACGTGCCAGTAGACTCTGTAGAAACAAAGGTAGAGCAGCAACACTTTAGTGAGACACAGCAGGTGTTGTCAGAGTTTGTGCAGGCAGAGGTAGAGCAGGTCTGCTCCCTAAAGACATAGACAGAGATGAAAGACATGGAGTTCTTTGATATGCTCATGTTGGAGACTGATGAATGGATACCAAGGCACACAGTTCTGCGTATGGGTGAGAGGGACGTATCCATCCCAGTGTCGGTGTTAACACATCCATATGCGATGAGTAGTCATGATGATGCAGTACATGTAAATAGTGCAAGGGAGGCGAGTACGACCATATTTACGCAGATTTTGTCGCGTTCAATCGTCTCATGTTCGACTTGTTAGTGTCGAGGCTCGATCTAATAGTTGTAGTGGGAGCATCCGCAGTAGCCGCAAGGATTATCAATCGTACAGTGATTGATGCTTCCTTGAGCTTTGCAGACCATACAAAGTTGTTTGCGGTTTTACATGCAGGTTCTAGTATGCACACTCGCCTACCACTAGAGCCAATACGGCTATGTGTAGATCGACAGAGTGAGCCAGTGGGCATAGGTTGAGAGAGTGAACATACTAGTAGCTTAGCTAGTAGGTCTCACTTATCGGCACATCATCTTTAAGTAGAGTTTGTTGGGGTAAAGGTATTGCCCGGGCCCGACGGACGTCCGGTGTCCGGCCGCCCGTGTGTACACTTCCTTATTCATAATATACATATCAATAAGGATCTCCTCACTCACTACTTCCAGAGGTTGCTCCACCGACACACTCTCGTGCTTCTCCCCTTCCATGCACGCACCGCATTGCACCGTGCACGCACGCATCCGCACACACGCTCTAGATCTAGAAGTATACTATTACCTTGATGCAAAAGGACAAGCCAGTCGTCAAGTTTGGTTGTTCAATCCAAAATCCAAATGAATTTTCTTATTGCTTTGTTCTTAGATACTTTTTGAACTTTGTCGGAGAAAGTACTGTTTGAAATTTGTTTGAAATGGATGGTATCTGTTTTAAACCTGTCTTGATACCGATTTGAGAATTCTTTGACTTTGGTTTTAAATATTGATTTCACTCATTGATGATTTACTCCCGGGTGGAGTACTGAAGAGAAGCATTGATGTTTGATATTGTCTGAACCTCAGAACGATGCAGACCAGGTGTCTAGGGAGCGTTTTGTTGTCTACTCGAAAACCTTTGAATGACGCAGATTGGGTGCATCGAGACACCCATTACAGATCAACACGGTCTGGGTGTGATATGGAATGAAAAAATTGAATGTCCCTCGGAATGACCCTTGGATATTTTTGAGCTCACCTGAGTTGTTTTGCACATATACTGTAATCGCGGATGACTACTCTTCTTTCAAAAAGGGGAGACGTCACAAACTGCTAACATATCAAGCCACTAAAGATCCTAGCCAACTTGCAGAACGCGATCAAGGGGCCTAAATCATAAAAGCATTAGAAGAAGCAAAAGTTCTCACCAACTTATAGATCCTCGTTGAGTGGGGTAATTAATTAAAGAGTTACGAACTTACAAGACCCCGATGGGACCTATAATGAAATAAAGTAGGATCCACACACACATAAAAGACCTTGCGTATAAAATAAAGCAAGACCTAGACACACACATGAAAACCTTTGCGTATAAAATTGATGACATGATAGGTCTGTACAAATGTGATTGCATTTTGAGTTAAATGCTTTTCATGTAAACTATTTTTGGGCCTAGGGCCTTTAAATACGAGGGTGGGCGCTCTTCTTTGGCATCCTTGCGGGAGAAGATGCAGAGCAGAGCCGATATTGAGTTGAAGCAATATAAAGAAATACTGAAAGGGGCGCCATCGTTTGAGGCGAGTGCTATCTTGGGGTGGAACTCCACCACTACGTGTCTCGTATGCCATGCATCTCTTTCAATTCATTTGTTATTGTAGTGTTTAAAGTTTCCCGTCTGTTCTTTTTCGTTGGCACTTGGTGCCCTATTAGGTAGCAATAATCATTCAAAGAGCTCGGTAGAAATGGTGATTTCAACTATTTCATGAGCAATGTCTCTCTATCAATGTGCATGATAAGCAACCTACACTAAATGTGTGAATGCATGTGTGTTGCTACATGTCCTTCTTTGTGAACATCTGCAAAGCATTGAAAGGGAGAACACGAGAGAGAGAGAGAGAGAGAGAGAGAGAGAGAGAGAGAGAGAGAACATAGGAAAATTTAAGATAGGAACTTTGTGAGCAACAAGGATTCATAAATTGACAAATTTAAAAAGAAATATGTTGAGGCATAACGATCACCGCTTGCAAGCTTGACTCTAGAGGGAATACATGAGGAGAGTCTCCTTCAACTAGATCGAAGAAATTTTGAGAGTCCTCCAGCTTCATCTCCATGAAAACATATGTTCCTTAAATGGAGTTTTATATTCACTTTTCCTCACTGCAGTTAGACCTCTCACTGGACATCCTTTTGACAATCACAATATTGATCATTCTAGCATGCTTTCCTCCCTACATCCAAGCTCAATTTGTGTCAAAAGTTTGAGATAGATAGGCATAGCTATATGTGCAAGTGGGGAAATGTTTCAAAAATCTTGCAAAGTTGGAAACCATGGTAGTTTTGGGAAAGACTTTCCCAGATATGAACAAAATAGACCATTTTCTCTACTCCAACTAAGAACAATGTCATAATGGTGTCCTTCCATGTTTAGCTACACCAAAGCCAAATAAAGGATGGACATGGTTTTGAGTGAAGCATGATGAAATGGAAACATTCTCCTTCATGATGGTTATCCCAAGGACCATTGATTACAACAATGTGCAAGGAGACCAATTAATGACCTTAAGAAAGAGAACCAATTTCAAAGGATAACGGGAGCTGAGTAGTGTCGACGCATACCAATTAGTATCTAATATCCATGTTGCCAATAGCTTAATTTTCTACATCTTGATGGAAGATTGTTTAAAAGGTGATGGTGCTAAGTTATGAGGGTGATGTATAGCTACAAAGGTAGGAGCGATGAAGATGTACCAATGTGCTCTCAATTATCACACTTGGTTGTTGTTTGCTTTGATGCTTAGAAAAAGTGTGCGCAACATTGTGCAATACTACCACGCAATTAAGGTGACCCTAAACATAGAGGAGATCAAATGTTATTTTAAGATTTTGGTGATAAGTTTTAATTTTTAAATGTTGTAAAAAGTTAGTGTTGCTTTGACAAACTTCTTTAACATTTTAAAAAATAACACTTTGCACTGTTTTAAGATTTTGTGGATAAAAACATACGTTTTACAATTAAACATTAAGCCATAAACAAAAAGATCCGAATATGAATAAAGAAAGAAAAAAAATTGCCCTTTTGAAATCCCCTTTTTTAAGATCCAAATTTGATTATAGACCAAAAACAACAATTAGACATTTTTCAAAAGTTTCAAACTCACTTTAGAAACTAGTGTTGTACGATTTACTTCAAAACCAACATTCGTATTTTAAAAACTTATAAAATTAAAATTACATATTCTGCATTCACATAAAAGATCCAAAGTACTAAGGCTAACCTCTACTATTTATTTACATTCTTCTAAGGCTAACCTCTACAATAAAAGAAGAATTTCAACAATTACGGTTTTGAGAATTTGACACAAATTTACGAAATAAATTTCGCATAAACATCAAATCCTATTACCTTAAATACTAAGTTGATAGAATGAGTACATATAACATAAAAAAAAGGTAAAGCTCCGCCATTAACGCAAACAAAGAAAAGTTGCATAATAAAACCACATGATTTCATATATGTAATTGTAATCAAGAAAGAGCTTTATTTCACATGAAAAACATAAAAAAATGTGAAGTGTATACATAAGTAGCTAACATAGATTATTACATGCAACTTGTTCAAATTTTTTTAAGACTAAGGGAAGCACTTTAGAAAACCCAATTGCTATTATGTGTACACTCTCCATGATTCCAATTCCATATCAGTTTGTGCTCAAAAGTAAATGTTTATAATCTTTAAAAATGCTCTCAATAGCATAATGTAAGCTTACAAAAGGATTTCATGGAATATTTTCTAAATATTACGTAACATTTTATTTAAAATTGAAAAAGATGACACTCAAAAGTGTTCTTTTCGGCACCAAACTATTGTTTCCAATTAACATGTTTGTGCCACATAACTATAAACTTTTCTATAAATTCTTTTTCTCATCAACCGAGAATATCAATAAGCCAAGTAAAGGGAAGGAAGCTCTCTCTACACGAAGGACCCCACCGGGCGTGGGCGTGGGGGGGGGGGGGGGGGGGGGTGGGGGGGGGGGGGGGGGGGGGGAGGGGGGAAGGGGGTTCGTTCTTACTTGCTATCTAAGATGCCCACAATGGAACAAAGAAAAGCTAGATTAGTACATCCAAACTCAAGCAATCATTCAAAATCTGCCCAATGGTGGCAAAAATCTTCATACAATGACTACAGAACCTATCATTTTATTTTCACAATTCTAAAATACATAAGATCCGCGAGCCCAAAAAAAATCAAAGAATGCTTTGGACTCTCACTCTTCAATGGTTGGAGAACTCTGCCAAGAAATACAGGCACTCGAGTAGTTGAGCAAAACTCGGACTACACCTCTCTTGCAAGTCAGCAGTGGAAGAGTCTTAGCGATAGTCATCTTCCAGGTTTCTAAACCCATTCGTTAAATCATCATAGAGTTTCTTGTATTTCTCAACTAGCGCGGCCTCTCCTTCTGCAGGATCTTCGAACTTCTGTGAACTGCAAAAGCCGCAAACCACAATGCAAACATCAGCAAATTAACAAGCTGGCAGACAATGGCACTGCCTTTTAGAGAGAGAGAGAGAGAGAGAGAGAGAGAGAGAGAGACTCGCTATTTTGATGTCCTTTGTACATGGGCTCTAAAAAGCTCAGCATAGTCAGCAGTCACTACCTTACTCTCAAAAGGCAGCCCATCATAAAGTGCTGCAATAGGGCCCATCACTACTTCGCACAGAAATCATCCTCTGGGCAGCTATGTTGAGATAAGCCGTCATGTAGCCCACGTGGGTGAACTGGCGTGGGCCTAAGTTCTCCTCTAGTTACTTTTTTTTAGTAAGTGCATTTGATTAATTTACAAGTGGGAAACCTTCAAAGACGGAAAACCCACAACAAGAAGTCGATACATCAGGGTGAACACCAATGTGTTCAAGTATGAAAAGGTTCTAGAAACAAACATAAGAAAGCTGATAAAGGTCAGGAGATATGTCCCTGGCAGTGAGGGCAAGGCGCAAGGATTGCCGAAGAGACATCTTAAAGTAGGGGAAAGGGTACATATAAATGTGGTCAAACATGCGGGAGTTGCGTTGGCGGCGCCAAATACTCCAGGAGGCCCAATATGTGACCCATACGAAGAAAATAGAGAAAGGCTTTAACGCCAACGGCACGAATCCAAAAAGGCAGAATTTCTTCCTACAGACCGCTGCGGGGAAACCGAGACGCATGAGTGTAGAAACCCAAGCAATAAAGACTCGAGTACAACGACAATCCCATAGCAAGTGCTGAACAGATTCTTCGGAAGCAGAGAAACGAACACAACATGAGGGGCTGATCCGACGCTTTTGCAGAAAAGAACCAACCGGCAGCACACCCATCAAACAATGCCACAGAAATAGACGTTCCTTAAGAGGCAAATGGCTCTTCCAAATGGCAATAAGGGGTTTCTGCCACCACCGGGTGGAACGCTGTAGTGACCATAGGGCATTGCAGTGGTCCGCAAGCCACGGATCGGGTAACAAAATGTTGTAAATCTGATGAGCAATAGCCGATCCATGATACGGCCTCCATCAGCCAGAGGTGGAATGGGGAGTAGGTCAGCCAGCATGAGGTGCAATTGCCGCCAGAGAGGTCGATAATGCATGCCTAAACCAAAAGTGCGTGCCATCTCGTCAAAGCGAAGCACATTCCCTTCTGAATTCACGACATCAGCAACCAAACGCAGCCTACAACGAGAAAGAAAGTAAGCCTGGCGTGCGAAGCTGTCCACCAAAGTCAACGGGAAAGCCCTGCTCCAATGAATGCTTTCCAACCTCGGAGAGTTACCTTCATGGTCGGTGCGACCAGCCCAGGTCAAATGCAAGGTGACCTTTTTCCAATCCGATATCAAAGCAGAGATGAGAGGACAGCCAGGAATATGTCCATCAAGTTTCCCAAACACAAACTCCCAAGGAGATGAATGCCAATGGCCAAATGCCGAGGTAACCACATGCTCACATAAGAAAGCAACCATCACTGTCCATGGTTGTCCCTGCTCAACAAGCGTGGCAAAAGCGATGCTTTCCGAGCAAGAGCATGTCTACGCAAATCCAAGATGTTAAGGCCACCAAAGCGCTTTAGACTGCAAACCTTGCCCATGGACATCAAGCACAAACCACGTTTGTTAGCCTTTGTATGCCATAAATGCGACAATATAGCCGACTGAAGAGAGGTAAGTCGGTGTTGCGGCCAAGGCAACAAGGGCAAATAGAACTGAACATATGCCATCATGATGCTCTGTACAATGCAGAGCCTGACATGTAGTGGCCAAGTAGACAATTTCCAATATTGGAGTTTGATATTGAGACGATGCATAACCCAATCAATCTGCTGCGTGCCAGTAACCTGCCAGCCAATAGGATATCCCAAATGTCGGGTACTTTCATGCGGAGGCACAATCTTTCCAGGCCACAAAAGCTGATGCCAAGCTTCTCCTCTAGATACACTTCGCCCCTAGTTCACTGACTGCCAGCAATTAGGAACGTCAAGTCCCCAAGCATGTCATTTAAGATAGAGGCATCAGGGTATAAATGTGGCTTGAGCATGTGCATGTGTGTGTGTGCGCGCGCGCGCACAACAATCTGAGAAGCATTGCCATGCTCAACCATCTCCATGGATACAACCCACAGTAACAAAAATGCCCTCAATCCTCTCTTTCACATACACACTACGCAATCAAGGCTAAGTGAGGGGCAAAAGCTTCCCTCACCTTTCAATAGGGAAGCCACCACCGATAGTCGAACAGAGACCACCGCTGAATATGCTAACGAGATCCGCACAGCACCCAAGAGGGCAAGCCAAGGTGAGCACCTGCAGAACTCATAAGCCGGTGTATAGTGATGGTGGAAGGGTGCAGGTGAGAGAGTGCATGAGAGCGTGAGGGCAACAGATAATGCCGCAGAGCATCGGGGATAGGAAAAGGTTGATGATCATCACGTTTGGGAGAAGCGTATTCATAAAAGGCCACGTTTAATTGTCACGACACGCACCACATGCCAATAGAAAAGAACAAATTGAACAGACTTTTAGCACTTCAATAACAACTGAAACTGAAAGAGAGAGAGAGAACACGCGACACAGAGTGGCGAAATTCCACCCCATAGAGTATTGGCCCAAACCTTGGCACCCCGTATTTCCGTATTTCTTATATTACTTGAACTCGATACAATGCCGGTACTTGCGCTCTACACCTTCACCCAGAAGAGTGCGAGAGACTGAGCCCTCTGCACTTATTTAAAGGCCCTTGGCCTTGAAAAGCAGTTTACATGAAAGGCTTGAAACTCAAAAGCGACTAGCTCAAAAGTTGGCGCCCAAAAATAGGCAACGCGTTTTGCGGAAATCCGTACAATTGCCACGTCAGCAATGTAAATCGCGGAGATCTGTACACGCTACCACGTCAACATGTGAACGCAATTTGCGGAGTGTCCGTATTGCTGCCACGTCATCAATTGCTATGCAAATCTGTGGGTGTGAGTGTTGGTCTCGCTTTATTTTAATGTCTTTAGGTTACTGGGCCCCATCGGACTGTGTCCCATAAGTTGGCGGGAACTTCTTTTTAAAAATAGGCCTCTTGGCAAAACTTTGAAAGTTGGCAAAACTCCTTATGCTGCTATTGCTTCTTCACTTAGGGACCGTTAGGGTTTAGGCCCCTCGGCCGGAATCTGAAGGTTGCCTCTGTTCTTCAGTGACTTGACACGTCAACAGTTTGTGACATTAATAATGTACCCGGGTAATAACACCCATCATACCACGAGAGACCAGTAAGGGTTAAGTTCCCACGAGAGGTTAAGAGGGGGGTCTTATTGACAACAAAGGCCAGGTTTTTTCTCAACCCAGTGAGAGAACTAAGAGTAATTCAATACCCAATCCATAGGGGTTTTCTCCCATTCAATAAATGGGGTAAAGAGCCGAGAGGTAGTTTCCACCACAGGAATAGCAGTAGCCCAAGAATGAATTAGGCTAAGGGTTCAAGGTTCAAATAGGCTACCAAGAGATAGTGCAGTATGTGTGTAAACACGGTCAAATCTGAAAAAAGCAAATCATAGCACATAGTGATGTGTGTGTGTGTGTGTGTGTGTGTGTGTGGAGAGAGAGAGAGAGAGAGAGAGAGGAGAGAGAGAGAGAGAGAGAGAGAGAGAGAGAGAGAGAGAGAGAGAGAGAGATCGTCCTCTAAAGTCAAATATGACCTATGGGACCAAATGAAAGAAGTAGCATGCTCTATGCTAAGCTGATCAACAACTCTTGATACTTCAGGACTATGGATATGAAAGGAGGCAATTGAGAGTCCACACAAAGTGGCTGAGAGAAAAAGGTATATAGGTGGTTGAAAATGTAAGGCAAGTGTCACAAAGTGATGGCGTGGCATGCCTGACTGGAAGAGAAATGGTCGAGTGGACAAGAGAAGCCGAACCAACCAACTTAAAGAACTTCTGAGCACCGATAGAGGGGCCTAACCCTAAAAAAATCTTGAAGGTTAAACTATGAGGATGATATCTGTAAAACGCGCTGACATACTAACGTGGAAGCTGCTATACAGAATTTTCGTGTTTTGGGTTGCTGATGCCACGTGGCAAGCTTTATGGATTTCCACATATTACGTTGGCTGATTTCAACGCTAGCTTTTGGGAACAGATGCTTTTGGGGGTTACTGCTTTTGAGAGAAGTGCTTTTGGGCTCTACTTTTAATGTTTATAAGGAACCCAAGACCTCACTCTGCAGAGTATCTGGATGCAGAGTCTGAGAGCAAAGGACCCTCGGGAGTTGTATTGCTTGCGAGTATAATAATAAAGAATACAAAAAGGGGCGCCAGTTGTCACAAATCACATATTGCTGACGTGTCAATCCACTGAAGAATGAAGCCAACCTAGAGATTTCGGTCGAGGGGCCTAAACCCTAAGAAGAAGAAGCAAAAGAAGCCGAAGCTGCAAAAGAAATTTTACCGACTTACAAAGTCTTGCCGAGTGGCCTATTCTTAAAGAAGAGTTCCCACCAACTTATGGGACCCCCCGTTCGATGGGCCCAAGTGACATAAAAGGCATTAAATTAAAGCAAGCCCACACACACACGCAGAGAACTGATGAGGTAGCAGTTGTACGGATTCCCGGAATTCGTGCTGACATGATGACGTGGAAGGTGTACGAATTTCCGTGATTTACATTAAGCAGCTTTGGGCGGCAGCTTTTGAGGCCAGATGCTTTTGAGTTTGATGCTTTCATGTAACTTTTATATAGCTTTTCATGGCCAAGGGCCTTTAAATATGAGCCAAGGCTCATTCTGTGTTATGCTCCATGTGAGGTGCAGAGGATGGAGTACCGGCGTTGTACGAAGTTCAAGTAATATAAAGAAATACCGAAAGGGGCGCCAAGGTTGGGGCCAGTGTCTCTGGGGGAGCACCGCGTCGTGTCGTGTCGTGCACTCCATCCACTCACCCCCGTCTCGTGTCGTGCATCTCTTTCAGTTCAATTGTTAAATGAAGTGCTTAAAGTTGTTCAGTCTGTTCTTTTCCGTTGGCACGTGTGGTGCCCATCTCCCGTGACACCAATCTTTAGGGCCAGTGCTTTTAGCGGAATAACCGTGCCGTCTCTCTCTCTCTCCTCTCTCTCTCTCTCTCTCTCTTCTTCTCTCTCTCTCTCTCTCTCTCTCTCTCTCTCTCTTCCTCTCTTCTCTCTCTCTCTAAGTTCAGTGATTTTGCAGTTTCTGTGTTTGTTGTATATTTCTTTCTCGTTTGGAGTGTCCAAGCCTGTAACAGGAAGCAAGCTTGAATGCCATCGAACGCTGAGCACTGGAGTACAATATGATGCTCAGACTCTCGGCCTTGAGAGGAGCACAGAGAGAGAGAGAGAGAGAGAGAGAGAGAGAGAGAGAGAGAGAGAGAGAGAGCGTACACCAATCTATAGATTAGATCCCCCAAGCGCTGTTTGATGATGTTGTATGTTATTTTCTGACCATCTGCTCCAGCTCCTCTTTCAACAGCCTATACATCCAAGCAGACATCACCAATAAGCCACAAAATCGAATCAGTTTAAACTATCTTGCTTGCATTTGTTGCCCAGCTTAACCTGATTTGCAAGTGTGCTGAAGTGGATGATGTTTCGCATCATCCACACCGACTTATAGAAAGGACAGAACCTGTCATACCTATTAAAAAAAACAGAACATTACTTCGGAAATCTTTCATAGACACCTGCTACAGAAAGTAAGAGAGGAAAACAAGAAGCATACGGTGTAAATGCATTTTGCGCCAGATAGTCTTCACGCAGAAGTTTGGCAACTTCGAGTGTAATCTTATCAGTTTCAGCTAGAGCATCTTTTCCCACCAGCTGCATTCACAAAAAATCCATCGCATGCACTCAAAGTCATAAGCAAACAACCATTGCCATGTCATTTCCTGGTAAAAAGAAACATTCAGACAAGCAACTGCTTTTCACACCCTTTTTTGTTTTTCGAGCTTTTTGGCACTTGCCAAAAAGTAGCAACTTGTTTTTTGTGTCGCCTAACCTAGAATGATTTTTTAATGAGCCAAGGATATGTGTAGAGTGGCTGTATTGCTTAAAAACAACGAAAAAAAACTTTTTACAGTAATACTTCTGTGAAAAGCAGCAACGTAATAGTCTGACGCCACCGTACAATGAATTAATTAGACCCGATTATGCCATGCAAAAAAACAAATTAGCATCAAATGTAAACTGTGTTAGCAAACGATAACGAATCCACTCAAGTAAGTGAAAAGGCTTGGCAGATATGGAATGCTTGGTAGTTAGTAGCCAAACAAAGATACGCTTAGCCATTAGGATAATGCTTGGTTATTCCTAAAACCACAAAAAAGGAACCGAGGCTAGAAGCCTTGCCTAAAGTTGAGAACTATGAATGCAAGCAGACTTAATATTGTACCTGTACAATCTCATTCAAATCGTCTTCCCTCTGTAGAACTTCTCTGGCTTTGGTCCTGATAGATATGAAGTCAGGATCGAAGCGCTCGTAGAAAGATTCAAGAGCCTGCCGACAGCGGCAAAACAATTAAAACCCATATCCACATAAGCAGTAACACGTAAATTTGTCAACGAGCTTGGATAAGAACCTTTGAATATTTCGAGTACGATATCAGCCAATTAACAGAGGGGAAATGCTTTCGTTGTGCAAGCTTTTTATCTAGCCCCAAAAGACCTGTTAATGAAATGATGATTACTGTGATTACCATCTCGTTGAAGGACAAAAAACTTGGAAATTCTCAGTTAAAAAATTGTGATGTCAAATGCAAAAAATCTTTTGCAAGATAATATGAGAGAGCATCATAAACATCTTGTTGACCAAAAGGTTACAATTCTCTTTCAAGTGACAACTCTCAGAGAGAGAGAGAGAGAGAGAGAGAAGAAGAGGAGAAATTTTAACGTCGTAGGAACAATCCCAAGAGCTTCAAAGATCTATCTGACGAGTCTTGAACCAAAGACCTGATACACACACACACACACACACACACACAGAGAGAGAGAGAGAGAGAGAGAGAGAGAGAGAGAGAGAGAGAGAGAGAGAGAGAGAGAGAGAGAGACCTGCACAATACTGAGCGTTGCTGCTGTCACTGGATCTGAGAAGTCTCCACCTGGAGGAGAGACTGCACCAACGATTGTAACACTGCCTGTACGATCTGGACTTCCAAGACACTTGACTTTGCCTGCACGTTCATAGAAGGATGCCAATTTGGCCGCAAGATATGCTGGGTAACCACTATCTGCTGGCATTTCCGCCTATAGTAAAGACAAACAGCAGTTTAAACACTTTGAAGCATTAGTGATATGACCAGAAGAAAGTGCTTAACTCGTAGAGTAACCAAAAGTAAAGACAAGCAAACTCAGTAACCTAAGAGTCCAACTTCTCATTTACAGCATGATTACTGCTATAACCTCAACTAATTCTAATCAAGACATCTACATCAAAATAGTGGAGATAAACGCACAAAGATACATAAAAGAATTTAGGGAAATTTACCAAAATACCCCGAAAATTTGGCAGAACTCCCAAATACCCCTTGTGTCAATTTTAGATGGATTGCTCCAGATTTTGTACACTTCAGTCTTTTCTATCTTTAAGTGTCGTATATATAAAAATTTTCACCAATGAGATCACAAATAGAGACATTTTGGTCTACCATCCAAAATCCAAGTTCTTATGTTCGGTTGAGGGAGAACTAATTTTCCTATAAGGAGTTCCATAAAGGAAAGTGTTTGGAGATGTTTGCGAGAATAACAAGGAGTATTTTTGGAATTTTGGAAAAATTTAAGGGCATTTTGGAATTTTTGGCAAAATATGAGAGGTATTTTGGGAGTTATTGAAATTTGAGGAAATTTCGGTAATTTTCTCATAATTTATGATGAATCCAGGAAAATGACAGATGTCCAAGGTAGACCAGATAAACATATTCAATCAATCGGCTTTTATGAGCCTCACGGCAAAGAAAAACTTGCAGAAAAGGGCTGTCCAGCATGAAGGAGCAGCAGCTTCACTATGTTACTAAACAAGACGATGAAATTCCTACAGGCTACAGCCCTTCTCACATGAGATTAGGATAAACTGTGAGTTGTCTATGAACACACAACAATAATTGAAGCAAATAGTACAATTCAGAACAATATTAAAGGTCATTTCAAATAGGAAACTACAGTCTAATAATGATAGCAACTAGTCCCATTGGAAAGTCTGCAAGAACCCAAACTGCTCAGTACCTATATAGCACCTGCCCCTGCCATGCTAGACCGAATAAAGGTAGCTTTTACCCTAAACAATGCTAGCCATTTGCCTCACCAATAGTAGTACCAGTCTGCCCATAATTCCTCCCTACTACGAAACGCACAACTATCAACCTGTCTCCATTAGAAAGCCATCTTGAGTAAGCTGCCAGGTAGAGCCAAGAACTGTAGAACATACTGCATCCAAAAGCCGGACTATAAAAGCATCACGCCGAGCCCAATGAAATGCAAAGGGAAGGAGGATTTTCTTCTTCTTATACAGATGATTATTGCAGTACATAGGGTCATGAGTGTGCTGTCACAGATATTGGAGAGCAAAGCCACAATGAAATTGCAAGCAGTCATCAATACTAACAACCAACATGTCATTATACAAGTCATGGGCAAATGAGATTGAAAAGACTTACCAAACGTCCAGAAATTTCACGAAGAGCCTCCGCCCACCTAGAGGTGGAGTCTGCCATCATACTCACATTGTAGCCCATATCCCGGAAATACTCCGCAAGAGTGATACCTGCAATTGAAAACAAATTAAGAGACTTGCCTCGCAATTGTGAATAAATGCAGATTATCAATAGCCTTGACTAAAAAGTCTGCCTTCTGTACTATGTTAAATGTTGATAAAACATGATGTACGTTCTGCCTGCAAGGGCTATTTGTGCCCCAAAGTCAGCATTACACCTCACAAGCCTTTGATCAATTTTTGTCATAGGAATATCTAACCTGTATAGATGGAGGCCTCCCCTGCAGCGACAGGCATGTTAGAGGTGTTGGCAACCAAGGTAGTTCGTTTCATCACAGACTCTTCTCGACCATCCGGTAGCGTCATTGTCAATTGCGGAAAATCCATCAACACCTAAAGAACAATAATATGTGACCATCAGATGTAACTTCCCAAAAGTAGCCATGCAGAGAGCAATCAAACAGGATGTTGCACACAGTGATTCCAAAGACAGAAATCTAAAATCTGGGTGTCAGCGTGCATAGCTGGCAAAACAATCCTTGACAGGTAGCATAAAAACATGAAGAGACTGGTTGAACTTCTTTATGTACCTCAGCCATCTCATTTCCTCGTTCCCCACAGCCAACATAAACAACTGTCTCAGAATTGGAGTACTGAAAGCATCACAAAAACCTCTCATATATTTACATGCTTTCACTCAACGAGGGTATTTTCAGACTGATTATTCGGGTACAATGAGCTCTTACCTTTGAAAGAGCTTGGCTGATGACAGTCTTGCCACAGCCAAAAGCACCAGGAATTGCACATGTGCCTCCCAATACTGAGGGAAAAAGTGCATCAAGAACCCTCTGTTTCAATTCATCAATCCACAACATTAAAAACCAATATAGAACCTACTGGCATCAAGACAGCCACGATCAAGTACTTCATGATATGCACCTGCCCGGTCAACAGTGGTGTATCGGCTGAAAGCTTAGATGCAACTGGCCTTGGAGTTCGCACAGGCCAAGTCTACACAAACAAACACTAATTTGATTCAGTAAACCTTAGTTAGAAAATTCTGAAAGACAAGGGTGCCACTCAAGTGGAAGAAAGACAAGCTGAATATTCTTCATCAGAAGACAACATGCACACTATAAGTGAAGATAGCCAGGTGGCCCATTGGTAAGCTTTTTGAATAACACAGAAACTGGTAAGTTTCTCCAAAACTTGTATGCACCATTGCATGCAATGCAGGGAACTACTTGTTTGATGAATCATGAGCTAACCGTGCTGAAATTTTCAGGCCGTCATATTTGAGTCTGCATAGAGCAGGAAGACAAGCAGGAAGAATATATCCTATCTTTCATATTTGAGCAGCAGAGACTAGACACTAACTAGAGCATACGCAGCTTTGGGAGTTTGGAGAGGATGGGTTCAATTCCAGGAGCCTCGCACCAAGCTCTGGTAGAAGTATGTTTCTGGATGCCCGAAGGTCAAGTACAACCACTGGATTGTTGCAGCCCCTTCCTGTTCTGACTTGACCATGGGAAAGTATTGCAATGGACTTTATTTTTGACTTGCCAACTATATCATCAGGTTGTACCAGCATCTAGAGGATTCTAGACCGTTATTGACAGGTTCAGCAAACAAGCACACTTCATCCCTGTTAGAAAAACTATCAAAGCAGATCGGATGACAAACCTTTTCTTATATATCCTTATTTTTCGCCTTCACAAGATGTCAGAGTCCGTAGTGAGCAATCGAGACTCCCGTATGACCAGCCTTCTCTGGCGTGCATTCGTCAACAACATTAACACCACACTCAAGTTCTCCTCTTCCTTGCACCCACAAGCGGATGGCCAATGTAACAAACTTGGACACCCCAAGGCAAGATTCTACCACGACACAGCAAACTACTCTCCTATGGATGCTCAGTGGATAAATTCAAAAGAATTGACAGATTATGATAATTTAATACAGTTGTATAAAAGAAGTCTTTGGGCTAATGTGATAAGGAATAATAACAAGATGATCTCTTTGACCAATTGCATGCTTCCGCCATATCATGAGGAAGATGTTCACTTCGCTGACTCTCCACAGACTTTGGATGAACGACCGCATCCAAAGAGACATTAATAGGTACCTGATCCAATGTCATTCTATATGCATTAAAGTGGTAACTGCTGACGTGTCAACGCCCTGAAGAATGGAGCCAACTTACAAATGCCGGCCAAGGGGCCTAAACCCTAAGAAGAACGAGTAACAGAAGAAGAAGTTCTACCAACATATGGGGACCCCGTCCGATGGGGCCCCAAGTGACATAAAGGATTAGAATAAAGCAGGACCCACACACACACAAAGAAAGACTTGCGCCAAAAACTGATAACGTGGCAGTTGTACGGTGTAACAAACTGCTGACTTGTCAAAGCCTAAAGAATGGAGCCAACTTATAGATGTGGCCGAGGGGCCTAAACCCTAAGAAGAACAAGTAACTACCATCGCCGCCAAAGAAACATTGTTTGTCCCAGAGATGATGGACCATGCTGTGGTTGTCTACGACCTTATGGAATGAACCTAACCATAATTTTTGGTGCAAGTTTCAAGATGGAAAGTCGGTTCGACTTTTCGAGCTCGACTGATGTCGAGATTGCTTCTTAAGTTTGAAATCAGTTTGAGAACTTGTTTAGTGATCCTGTTTGGAATTTGTTTGAAATGGATGCTATCTGTTTTGAAGCGCCGATTTGAATTGTTTGACTCTGGTTTTAATACTGGTTTTCAATGATTGGTGATTTTACGCTGGAGTGGAGAAGTTAGAAATTATGTTTGAGAATGCTTGTTCATACTCATGGCCCGGACCCTTGTGGTTATTTGCGGGGGGGGGGGGGGGGGGGGGGGGGGGGGGGGGGGGGGGGGGGGGGGGGAGGGGGGGGGGGGAGTATTGAATGATTGAAAAGTGCTGTTTTTTTTTACTCATGGCCCGGACCCTTGTGTGTTATTTACGGGGGGAGTATTGTTGTGTGTGACTCCCGGCCCGGCCGGACCTGGATGGTTATGCGGGAGGAGTATTAAGAAGTCTGAGTGGTGGTTACTCTCAGCACCTCCAAACGACGCAGGCTGCGGTCTGGGGGGCGTTTGGTTGTAAAAGGCTTCTATATCTCCCGGCCCAGACCTTTTTAGGTTATGCGGGAGGAGTGATGAGGAAGTCGTTGAATATCTCTCGGCCCGGACCTTGTTAGGTTATGCGGGAGGAGTGTTCATCGGTGGCTTTATGTTTCTGTGTCTTGTAACATACATATGTAAGCATTTGTGTTGCATTGTGATGTGCCAACTACTGAAAATTCCTAATTGGATGAGATTGCCTAGGTATGTAATTTTAGTGCATCAAGACACTCGTGGAAGATCAGTACGGTCTGGGTGGTGATGGCTACTTTTACTACGCCGGAATATCAAGAGTTCCGATCGGGAAGAAAGGAGAAGCTAACTCCTTGATCAAAACAGCCAAAAGGAGAAGCTAACTCCTTGATCAAAAGACCAGAAAGGAGAAGCTAACCTCCTTAATAAAAAAAGAGAAACTAATTGTCCCTCGGAATGACCCTCGGAAATTTTTGAGCTAACTTGAGTTGTTTTGCAGATATGCTGTAATCGCGGACGATTACTCTCTTTCAAAAAGGGGAGATGTAACAAACTGTTGACGTGTCAAAGCCTAAAGAATGGAGCCAACTTACAGATGTGGCCGAGGGGCCCAAACCCTAAGAAGAACAAGTAACGGAAAAGTCCTACCAACTTATGGGGACACCCGTCCGATGGGGCCCCGCCAACCATAAAGGGATTACATAAAGGTATTAAAAAGCAAGACCTGCACACACACACAAAAACTGATGGCGTGGCAGATTTCCGAAATTTGCACTGACATGATGACGTGGCAGGCTGTACGAATTTCTCATTGTTTTGCGTTGGCTGATGACGTGGCAAGCTGTACGGATTTCCGTGATTTACGCTGGCAGCTTTTTGGCTTTGCTTTTGGACCAGATGCTTTTAAGTTTGAAGGCTTTTCACTGTAATTGCTTTTTAGGCCAAGGCCTTTAAATATGAGGCTAGGGCTCATTCTCTGGCATGCTTTCTGGAGAAGGTGCAAAGTCTGGAGTACCGGCTTGTACTGTGTTGATGCAATATAAAGAAATACCGAAAGGGGGCGCCAAGGTTTGGGGCCAATACTCTTTCTGGGGTGGAATTCCGCCACTCCGTGTCGCGTGTCGTCCTCTCTCTCTTTCAGTTCAGTTGTTGTCAGTCTATTCTATTATAATTGGCACGTGGTGCCCGTCTTGTGACATACGGACAGTTTCCGGATTTTGCGCTAACAATGCTGACGTGGCAGATTTTTGCAAAACGCGCTGACAGTGCTGCGATGTGGCAGTTGTACGGAATTCCGTGATTTGCGTTGGTAGCTTTTTGGCATTGCTTTTGATGTCACGTGACACATCCAACCCTATGTGTCCGTGGACAAGCTACACAGCATGACCAGGGTTCAGATCAGTCAAGTCAGTCTAGATTAGGAAGTGATTTGTGAGTGTTCGCAGACCGTGCATGTCCAGACACTTAGAGTAGATGCATATCCTCTGGTTGCACAGCATGATCATCAGATTTCCATCAGAACCCCTCGAGAGCATTTTAAACAGTGCATAGACCTATTTTCCCTATTTTTTGACATTTTTCACTTATTATTTTTAAGTGACTTTTGTTGGAAAACTAAGTAGGGCAAGTTTGCTAAGTTTGTAAATATAGAAACCTAGCGCTAGCACTTTCTGGAAAAGAGGCAACAGGAGGGACTTCGGTTAACAGACAACCTTCTCAGCAAGACCCCCTAAGCAATTGGCCCTAGCGTTTTCTGCAAGGAGATCCCAATTCAACCTTGGCGATTTTGCATGGCAGTGCAGATCAGCCTCGGCGACCACAAGACACAGCAGATCAGCCCTAGCGATAGCAGATTCCCCAGCGGCAGCAGATCAGCCCTAGCGTTTTTGGTTTGCAGATCAACCTCACGTTTTTGCAGATCTTCGCGACGGAATCAGCCCTAGTGTAACAAACTGCTACGTGTCAAAGCCTAAAGAATGGAGATGGAGCCAACTTACAGATGACGTGGCTGCTCGAGAGCAGAAACCCTAACCCTAATTTCTGCCAGAAACCCTAACTGCTGAAACCCCCTAATTCTGGAAACCCTAACCCTAAATCCTGCAAACCCAAATTCTAGAAACCCTAAGAAGAACAAGTAACAAAAGAAAAAGTCCTACAACTTATACCCCGTCCTGGGAGTGATGGGGCCCCAAGTGACATAAAGGCATTAAAAATAAAGCAAAACGCGCTCAAAAAGACTTTGCACATCAAAAATGATTTGCAGCGGATTTTTAGGAAATCCCGAAACTTAAGAAAAGTGATTTTTTGGGGGTCAACTTTTCATATTTGATGCTTTTAGGCTTTGGGCCTTTAAATATGAGCCTTGGGGGCCCTCTCTGGCACTCTTCAACAAAGGCAAGCGCAGATTGCAGAGGAGGGCGCTCCCCGGCTGTTGTACTTTGCAAATCAACTGAAATATAAAGAAATACCGAGAGGGGCACCAAGGTTTGGGGCCAATGTAACAAACTGCTGACGTGTCGACCTACTAAAGAACGGAGCTACCGGCCGAGGGGCCTAAACCCTAAGAAGAACAAGCAGTAGAAGAAGTGTCACACAGTGAGGACGTGGTTGTCCGAGTGCAGAAAAACCCTAACCTAATTTCTGCCAGAAACCCTAATTCTGGAAACCTAATTGCAGAACCCTAATTCTTGGAAACCCTAACCCTAAAACCTGCAAACCCTAATTTCTGCCAAAAACCCTAATTGCTGAAACCCCTAATTCTGGAAACCCTAACCCTAACCCTAAAACCTGCAAACCTAATTTTTGCCAGAAACCCCTAATTGCTGCAAACCCTAATTCTGAAAACCCTAACCCTAAAACCTGCAACCCTAATTCTGCCAAAAACCCCCTAACCCTAACCCTAACCCTAAGGCAACAGACAAATTCCGAAAATTGCGCTGACATGATGACGTGGCGGGCTGTACGGATTTCCGTAAATTGCGCTGGCAGCTTTTTGGCTTTGCTTTTGAACCAAAAGCTTTTGAGTTTTAGAGGCTTTTTACTATAATTGCTTTTTAGGCCAAGGGCCTTTAAATATGAGGCTAGGGCTCATTCTCTGGCATGCTTCAGTACGAAGGTGCAGAGTCTGGAGTACTGGCTTGTACTGTGTTGATGCAATATAAAGAAATACCGAAAGGGGCGCCAAGGTTTGGGGCCAATACTCTCTGGGGTGGAATTCCGCCACTCCGTGTCGCATGTCGTCTCTCTCTTCATTTCAGTTCAGTTGTTATTTGAAGTGCTTAAAGTTGTTCAGTCTGTTCTTTTCTATTGGCACGTGGTGCCCGCCTTGTGACAGTGGTATCAGAGCATCAGGCGTGTGCTTCTCTGAAAGCATACCGGTCCTACAAAAGAGTAGACAGAGCTTTATTCGAGGATATCTTCGCCCTCCAACCCGGACTTATTAGCCACTCCTCCAACCAGGACTTATTAGCCACTCCTCCAACCCGGACTTATTAGCCACTCCCACCCTTACTTCATCGCGCATCGGGCGCGCTCTCATCTTCACCGCAGTGTCTTACAGGGCATAAGCCAATTAAGATCACTTGCAAGAGAAGGATCTAGATTTGTTTCAAGTCACTGTTTTTCTCAGAAGCAGTGCTATGCAGATGTTGATTTCTACAGCTACCAAGCAGCATACTCCAAGTACTTGGCAAGCTTTCAAGAAAATTTTTGCCCGAAGTTGTATGATTTCTGACATCTTCCTTCGGAGTGCAACTTCTGGCAAAGTGGGATATCCTGAAGTGCTTGCCATGGAAACCTAGCAGATTATAAGTTGAAGTTTCTCGACATCTCCCAGTAGATGTCTCTTCACGAGCAGATGAACTTGGAGACCGAGTGCGATTGCTATCTTGGGACTACCATCGCCGCCAAAGAAACACTGTTTGTCCAAGAGCTGATGGACCATGCTGTGCTCGGCTACGACCTTATGAAAGAAACCTAACCCTAATTTTTGGTGCAGGTTTCAGGATGGAAAGTCGGTCGACTTTTTGAGCTCGACTGATATCGAGATTGCTTTTTAAGTTTGAGTTCTGTTTGAGCTTGTTTGGTGATCATGTTTGGAATTTGTTTGGAATGGATGGTATCTGTTTTGAACCTGTTTTGGTGCCGATTTGAATTATTTGACTCTGGTTTGATACTGGTTTCAATGATTGGTGATTTTACTCCCAGGTGGAGAAGTGAGAAATACTGTTTTGGTATTGTTTAAACCTCCGAACGACGCAGGCCGATGCCTGGGGAGCGTTTGGTTGTATGCTTGTAAAATAATTGTTGGTGTGACTCCCGGCCCGGACCTGGATGGTTATGCGGGAGGAGTATTAAGAAGTCTGAGCAGTGGTTACTCTCAGCACCTCCAAACGACGCAGGCTGCGGTCTGGGGGGCGTTTGGTTGTAAAAGGCCTCTATATCTCCCCGGCCCGGACCTTTTTAGGTTATGTAGGAGGAGTGATGAGGGAGTCGTTGAATATCTCCCGGCCCGGACCTTGTTAGGTTATGCGGGAAGAGTGTTCATCGGCGGCTTTATGTTTCTATGTCTTGTAACATGCATATGTGAGCATTTGTGTTGCATTGTGATGTGCCAACCACTGAATATTCCTAATTGGATGAGAATGCCTGGGTATGTAATTTTAGTGCATCAAGACACCCGAGGAAGATCAGTACGGTCTGGGTGTGATGGCTAATTTTACTACGCCGGAATATCAAGAGTTCCGATCTGGACGAAAGGAGAAGCTAACTCCTTGATCAAAACAGCCGATAGGAGCAGCTAACTCCTTGATCAAAAGAGCAGAAAGGAGAAGCTAACTCCTTAATAAAAAGAGCAAACTGATTGTCCCTCGGAATGTCCCTCGGAAATTTTTGAGCTAACTTGAGTTGTTTTGCAGATATGCTGTAATCGCGGACGATTACTCTCTTTCAAGAAGGGGAGATGTAACAAACTGCTGACGTGTCGACCTACTAAAGAACGGAGCTACCGGCCGAGGGGCCTAAACCCTAAGAAGAACAAGCAGTAGAAGAAGTGTCACACAGTGAGGACGTGGTTGTCCGAGTGCAGAAAACCCTAACCCTAATTTCTGCCAGAAACCCTAATTCTGAAAACCCTAATTGCAGAAACCCTAATTGCTGAAACCCTAATTCTGGAAACCCTAACCCTAATTTCTGCCAGAAACCCTAATTTCTGAAACCCTAATTCTGGAAACCCTAACCCTAACCCTAAAACCTGCAAACCCTAATGTCTGCCAGAAATCCTAATTGCTGCAAACCCTAATTCTGAAAACCCTAACCCTAAAACCTGCAACCCTAATTTCTGCCAAAAACCCTAACCCTAACCCTAAGGCAACAGACAAATTCCGAAAATTGCGCTGACATGATGACGTGGCAGGCTGTACGGATTTCCGTAAATTGCGCTGGCAGCTTTTTGGCTTTGCTTTTGAACCAAAAGCTTTTGAGTTTTAAAGGCTTTTTACTATAACTGCTTTTTAGGCCAAGGGCCTTTAAATATGAGGCTAGGGCTCATTCTCTGGCATGCTTCAGTACGAAGGTGCAGAGTCTGGAGTACCGGCTTGTACTGTGTTGATGCAATATAAAGAAATACCGAAAGGGGCGCCAAGGTTTGGGGCCAATACTCTCTGGGGTGGAATTCCGCCACTCCGTGTCGCGTGTCGTCTCTCTCTTCATTTCAGTTCAGTTGTTATTTAAGGTGCTTAAAGTTGTTCAGTCTGTTCTTTTCTATTGGCACGTGGTGCCCGCCTTGTGACAGCCAATACTCTCTGGGGTGGAATTCCGCCACTCCGTGTCGTGTGTCGTCTCTCTCTATTTCAGTTCAGTTGTTATTTGAAGTGCTTAAATTTGTTCAGTCTGTTCTTTTCTATTGGCACGTGGTGCCCGTCTTGTAACAATGATACCAAAGCATCAGGTGTGTGCTTTTCTGAAAGCATACCGGTCCTACAAAAGAGGAGACAGAGCTATTGGAATTTTATTTGAGGCATCTTCGCCCTCCAGTTCATCGCGCATCTGGCACGCTCCTGTCTTCACCGCTCATGTCTTACAGGGCATAAGCCAATTAAGATCACTTGCAAGAGAAGGATCCAGATTTGTTTCCAGTCACTGTTTTTCTCAGAAGCAGTGTCATGCAAATGTTGATGTCAACAACTACCAAGCAGCATACTCCCAAGTACTTGGCAAGCTTTCAAGAAAAAAAAAAATTGCCTGAAGTTATATGGTTTCTGACATCCTCCTTCGGAGTGCAACTTCTGGCAGAGTGGGGTATCCTGAAATGCTTGTGATGGAAACCCTAGCAGATTATAACTTGAAATTTCTCGACATCTCTCAGTAGATGTCTCTTCACGAGTAGATGACCTTGGAGGTTCGGTGTGATTCCTATCTCTTCGGACTACCATCGCCGCCAAAGAAACATTGTCTGTCCAAGAGCTGACGGACCATGCTGTACTCGGCTACGACCTCATGGAAGGAACATAACCCTAATTTTTGGTGCAGGTTTCAAGATGGAAAGTCAGTCGACTTTTCGAGCTCGACTGATGTCGAGATTGCTTTTTAAGTTTAAGTTCTATTTGATCTTGTTTGGTGATCCTGTTTGGAATTTGTTTGCAATGGATAGTATCTATTTTGAACCTGTTTTGGTGCCGATTTGAATTGTTTGACTCTGATATGATACTAGTTTCAATGATTGGTGATTTTACTCCCGGGTGGAGAAGTGAGAAATACTGTTTTGGTATTGTTTGAACCTCGGAACGAGGCAGACCGATGCCTGGGGAGCGTTTCGTTGTATGTTTGAAAACCTCCGAACGACACAAGCCGATGCCTGGGGAGCGTTTGGTTGTATGCTTGTAAAATAATTGTTGTTGTGACTCCCCGGCCCGGACCTGGATGGTTATGCGGGAGGAGGATTAAGAAGTCTGAGCAGTGGTTACTCTCAGCACCTCCAAACGACGCAAGCTACGGTCTGGGGGGCGTTTGGTTGTAAAAGGCCTCTATATCTCCCGGCCCGGACCTTTTTAGGTTATGCAGAAGGAGTGATGAGGGAGTCGTTGAATATCTCCCGACCCGGACCTTGTTAGGTTATGCAGGAAGAGTGTTCATCGGCGGCTTTATGTTTCTATGTCTTGTAACATGCATATGTGAGCATTTGTGTTGCATTGTGATGTGCCAACCACTGAATATTCCTCATTGGATGAGATTGCCTAGGTATGTAATTTTAGTGCATCAAGACACCCGAGGAAGATCAGTATGGTCTGGGTGTGATGGCTAATTTTACTACACCGGAATATCAAGAGTTCCGATCTGGACGAAAGAAGAAGCTAACTCCTTGATCAAAACAACAGAAAGGAGAAGCTAACTCCTTGATCAAAAGAGCAAAAAGGAGAAGCTAACTCCTTAATATAAAGAGCAAAGTGATTGTCCCTCGGAATGTCCCTCGGAAATTTTTGAGCTAACGTGAGTTGTTTTGCAGATATGCTGTAATCGCGGACGATTACTCTCTTTCAACAAGGGAGATGTAACACACTGCTAACGTGTCAAAGCCTAAAGAATGGAGCCAACTTACAGATGACGTGGCTGCCCGAGAGCAAAAACCCTAACCCTAATTTCTGTCAAAAACCCTAACTACTGAAACCCTAATTCTGGAAACCGTAACCCTAAAACCTGCAAACCCTAAGAAGAACAAGTAACAAAAGAAGAAGTCCTACCAACTTATGGGGACCCCATCCGATGGGGCCCCAGGTGACATAAGGGCAATAAAAATAAAGCAGAACACGCTCAAAAGACTTTGCACATCAAAATATGATGATGTGTGTAACAAACTGCTGATGTGTCGACCTATTGAAAAACAGAGCTACCGGTTGAGGGGCCTAAACCCTAATTTCTGCCAGAAACCCTAACTGCTGAAACCCTAATTCTAAAAACCCTAAGCCTAAAACCTGCAAACCCTAATTCTAAAGACCCTAACCCTAAAACCTGCAAACCCTAATTCTAGAAACCCTAACCCTAAAACTTGCAAACCCTAATTTTTGCCAAAAACCCTAACTATTGAAACCCTAATTCTAGAAACCTAACCCTAAAACGTGCAAACCCTAATTCTGTTGCCAGAAACCCTAAAACTGTAGAAACCCTAACTCTAACCCTAAGGTGGGATTTTTCCGTTTTGCACTGGTTGATGACGTGGCAGGCTGTACGGATTTCCGAGATTTACGCTAGCAGCTTTTGGCTTTTCTTTTGGACCAGAAGATTTTGAGTTTTAAAAGCTTTTTACTATAACTGCTTTTTAGGCCAAGGGCCTTTAAATATGAGGCTAGGGCTCATTCTCTGGCATGCTTCCTAGAGAAGGTGCAGAGTCTGGAGTACCGGCTTGTACTGTGTTGATGCAATATAAAGAAATACCGAGAGGGGCGCCAAGGTTTGGGGCCAATACTCTCTGGGGTGGAATTTCGCCACTCCGTGTCAAATGTCGTCTCTCTCTCTCTCTCTTTCAGTTCAGTTGTCAATGAAGTGCTAAAGGTCTGTTCAGTCTGTTCTTTTCTATTGGCACGTGGTGCCCATCTTGTGACAGTGGTATCAGAGCATCAAGCGTGTGCTTTTCTGAAAGCATACCGGTCCTACAAAAGAGGAGACAGAGCTATTGGAATTTTATTCGAGGTATCTTCGCCCTCCAACCCGGGCTTATTAGCGACTCCCACCCTTACTTCATTGCGCATCGGGTGCGCTCCCGTCTTCACCGCAGTGTCTTATAGGGCATAAGCCAATTAAGATCACTTGCAAGAGAAGGATCCAGATTTGTTTCAAGTCACTGTTTTTTTTTCAGAAGCAGTGCCATGCAGATGTTGATGTCTACAGCTACCAGGCAGCATACTCCAAGTACTTGGCAAGCTTTCAATAAAATTTTTGCTCGAAGTTATATGGTTTGTGACATCTTCCTTCGCAGTGCAACTTCTGGCAGAGTGGGGTATCCTGAAACGCTTGCCATGGAAACCCTAGCAGATTATATCTTGAAATTTCTCGACATCTCTCAGTAGTTGTCTCTTCTCAAGTTGATAACCTTGGAGGTTCGATGTGATTGCTATCTCTTGGGACTACCATCGCCGCCAAAGAAACACTGTCTGTCCAAGAGCTGATGGACCATGCTGTGCTCGGCTACGACCTTATGGAATGAACCTAACCCTAATTTTCGTGCAGGTTTAAGGATGGAAAGTAAGTCGACTTTTCGAGCTTGACTGATGTCGAGATTGTTTTTTTAAGTTTGAGTTCTGTTTGATCTTGATTGGTGATCCTTTTTGAATTTGTTTGAAATGGATGGTATCTGTTTTCAACCTGTTTTGGTGCCGATTTGAATTGTTTGACTCTGAAATGATTGGTGATTTTACTCCCGGGTGGAGAAGTGAGAAATACTGTTTTGGTATTGTTTGAACCTCGGAACGAGGCAGGCCGATGCTTGGGGAGCGTTTCGTTGTATGTTTGAAAACCTCCGAAGGACGCAGGCCGATGCCTGGGGAGCGTTTGGTTGTATGCTTGTAAAATAATTGTTGCTGTGACTCCCCGGCCCAGACCTGGATGGTTATACGGGAGGAGGATTAAGAAGTCTGAGCAGTGATTACTCTCAGCACCTCCAAACGACGCAGGCTGCGGTCTGGGGGGGCGTTTGGTTGTAAAAGGCCTCTATATCTCCCGGCCCGGACCTTTTTAGGTTATGCGGGAGGAGTGATGAGGGAGTCGTTGAATATCTCCCAGCCCGGACCTTGTTAGGATATGCGGGAGGAGTGTTCATTGGCGGCTTTATGTTTCTATGTCTTGTAACATGCATATGTGAGCATTTGTGTTGCATTGTGATGTGCCAACCACTGAATATTCCTAATTGGATGAGATTGCCTAGGTATGTAATTTTAGTGCATCAAGACACCCGTGGAAGATCAGTACGGTCTGGGTGTGATGGCTAATTTTACTACACCAGAATATCATGAGTTCCGATATGGACGAAAGGAGAAGCTAACTCCTTCATCAAAACAGTCGAAAGGAGAAGCTAACTCCTTGATCAAAAGAGCAGAAAGGAGAAGCTAACTCCTTAATAAAAAGAGCAAATTGATTGTCCCTCGGAATGTCCCTCGGAAATTTTTGAACTAACTTGAGTTGTTTTGCAGATATGTTGTAATCGCGGACGATTACTCTCTTTCAAGAAGGGGAGATGTAACAAACTGCTGATGTGTCGACCTATTGAAGAACAGAGCTACCAACTGAGGGGCCTAAACCCTAATTTCTGCCAAAAACCCTAACTGCTGAAACCCTAATTCTGAAAACCCTAACCCTAAAACTTGCAAACCCTAATTTTTGCCAAAAACCCTAACTACTAAAACCCTAATTCTGGAAACCTAACCCCAAAACCTGTAAAACCTAATTTTGCTACCAAAAACCCTAAAACTGCAGAAACCCTAACCTTAACCCTAAGGACAGATTTTTGCGTTTTGCGCTGGCTGATGACGTGGCAGGCAGTACGGATTTCCGTGATTTACGCTGGCAGCTTTTGGCTTTTCTTTTGGACCAGAAGCTTTTGAGTTTTAAAAGCTTTTTACTGTAACTGCTTTTTAGGCCAAGGGCCTTTAAATATGAGGCTAGGGCTCATTCTCTGGCATGCTTCCTGGAGAAGGTGCAGAGTCTGGAGTACCAGCTTGTACTGTGTTGATGCAATATAAAGAAATACCGAAAGGGACGCCAAGGTTTGGGGCCAATACTCTCTGGGGTGGAATTCCGCCACTCCGTGTCGCGTGTCGTCTCTCTCTCTCTCTTTCAGTTGAGTTGTCAATGAAGTGCTAACGGTCTGTTCAATTTGTTTTGTTCTATTGGCACGTGGTGCCCGTCTTGTGACAATGTGGCACCTGTACGGACGTTCCGAAATTCGCGGCGGATTTTTAGGAAAATCCCGAAATTTTAGGAAAGTGATTTTTTGGGTTCCGCTTTTCATATTTGATGCTTTTAGGCTTTGGGCCTTTAAATATGAGCCTTGGGGGCCCTCTCTGGCACTCTTCAGCGCGCAGATTGCAGAGGAGGCGCTCCCCGACTATTGTACTTTGCGAATCAGAAGTAATATAAAGAAATACCGAAAGGGACGCCAAGGTTTGGGGCCAATACTCTCTGGGGTGGAATTCCGCCACTCCCTGTCGCGTGTCGTCTCTCTCTATTTCAGTTCAGTTGTTATTTGAAGTGCTTAAATTTGTTCAGTATGTTCTTTTCTATTTGCACGTGGTGCCCTTCTTGTGACACAGGTATCAGAGCATCAGGCGTGTGCTTTTCTGAAAGCATACCGGTCCTACAAAAGAGCAGACAGAGCTATTGGGATTTTATTCGAGGTATCTTCGCCCTCCAACCCAGGCTTATTAGCAACTCCCACCCTTACTTCATTGCGCATCGGGTGCGCTCCCGTCTTCACCGCAATGTCTTATAGGGCATAAGCCAATTAAGATCACTTGCAAGAGAAGGATCCAGATTTGTTTCAAGTCACTGTTTTTTTTTTCAGAAGCAGTGTCATGCAGATGTTGATGTCTACAGCTACCAGGCAGCATACTCCAAGTACTTGGCAACCTTTCAATAAAATTTTTGCTCGAAGTTATATAGTTTCTCACATCTTCCTTCGCAATGCAACTTCTGGCAGAGTGGGGTATCCTGAAATGCTTGCCATGGAAGCCCTAGCAGATTATATCTTGAAATTTCTCGACATCTCTCAGTAGTTGTCTCTTCTCAAGTTGATAACCTTGGAGGTTCGATGTGATTGCTATCTCTTGGGACTACCATCGCCGCCAAAGAAACACTGTCTGTCCAAGAGCTGATGGACCATGCTGTGCTCGGCTACGACCTTATGGAATGAACCTAACCCTAATTTTCGTGCAGGTTTAAGGATGGAAAGTAAGTCGACTTTTCGAGCTTGACTGATGTCGAGATTGTCTTTTTAAGTTTGAGTTCTGTTTGATCTTGTTTGGTGATCCTGTTTGAAATTTGTTTGAAATGGATGGTATCTGTTTTCAACCTGTTTTGGTGCCGATTTGAATTGTTTAACTCTGAAATGATTGGTGATTTTACTCCCGGGTGGAGAAGTGAGAAATACTGTTTTGGTATTGTTTGAACCTCGGAACGAGGAAGGCCGATGCCTGGGAAGCGTTTCGTTGTATGTTTGAAAACCTCCGAACGACGCAGGTCGATGCCTGGGGAGCGTTTGGTTGTATGCTAGTAAAATAATTGTTGTTGTGACTCCCCGGCCCGGACCTGGATGGTTATACGGGAGGAGGATTAAGAAGTCTGAGCAGTGATTACTCTCAGCACCTCCAAACGACGCAGGCTGCGGTCTGGGGGGCGTTTGGTTGTAAAAGGCCTCTATATCTCCCGGCCCGGACCTTTTTAGGTTATGCGGGAGGAGTGATGAGGGAGTCGTTGAATATCTCCCGGCCCGAACCTCGTTAGGTTACGCGGGAGAAGTGTTCATCGGCGGCTTTATTTTTCTATGTCTTGTAACATGCATATGTAAGCATTTGTGTTGCATTGTGATGTGCCAACCACTGAATATTCCTAATTGGATGAGATTGCCTAGGTATGTAATTTTAGTGCATCAAGACACCCGTGGAAGATCAGTACGGTCTGGGTGTGATGGCTAATTTTACTACACCAGAATATCAAGAGTTCCGATATGGACGAAAGGAGAAGCTAACTCCTTCATCAAAACAGCCGAAAGGAGAAGCTAACTCCTTGATCAAAAGAGCAGAAAGGAGAAGCTAACTCCCTAATAAAAAGAGCAAATTGATTGTCCCTCGGAATGTCCCTCGGAAATTTTTGAACTAACTTGAGTTGTTTTGCAGATATGTTGTAATCGCGGACGATTACTCTCTTTCAAGAAGGGGAGATGTAACAAACTGCTGATGTGTCGACCTATTGAAGAACGGAGCTACCAGCTGAGGGGCCTAAACCCTAATTTCTGCCAAAAACCCTAACTGCTGAAACCCTAATTCTGAAAACCCTAACCCTAAAACTTGCAAACCCTAATTCTAAAGACCCTAACCCTAAAACCTGCAAACCCTAATTCTGAAAACCCTAACCCTAAAACTTGCAAACCCTAATTTTTTCCAAAAACCCTAACTACTAAAACCCTAATTCTGGAAACCTAACCCCAAAACCTATAAAACCTAATTTTGATGCCAAAAACCCTAAAACTGCAAAAACCCTAACCTTAACCCTAAGGACAGATTTCTGCGTTTTGCGCTGGCTGATGACGTGGCAGGCAGTACGGATTTCCGTGATTTACGCTGGCAGCTTTTGGCTTTTCTTTTGGACGAGAAGCTTTTGAGTTTTAAAAGCTTTTTACTGTAACTGCTTTTTAGGCCAAGGGCCTTTAAATATGAGGCTAGGGCTCATTCTCTGGCATGCTTCCTGGAGAAGGTGCAGAGTCTGGAGTACCGGCTTGTACTGTGTTGATGCAATATAAAGAAATACCGAAAGGGACGCCAAGGTTTGGGGCCAATACTCTCTGGGGTGGAATTCCGCCACTCCGTGTCGCGTGTCGTCTCTCTCTCTTCAGTTCAGTTGTCAATGAAGTGCTAAAGGTCTGTTCAATCTGTTTTTTTCTATTGGCACGTGGTGTCCGTCTTGTGACAATGTGGCACTTGTACGGACGTTCCGAAATTCGCGGCGGATTTTTAGGGAAATCCCGAAATTTTAGGAAAGTGATTTTTTGGGTTCAGCTTTTTATATTTGATGCTTTTAGGCTTTGGGCCTTTAAATATGAACCTTGGGGGCCCTCTCTGGCACTCTTCAGTGCGCAGATTGCAGAGGAGGCACTCCCCGACTATTGTACTTTGCGAATCAGAAGTAATATAAAGAAATACCGAAAGGGGCGCCAAGGTTTGGGGCCAATACTCTCTGGGGTGGAATTCCGCCACTCCGTGTCGCGTGTCGTCTCTCTCTATTTCAGTTCAGTTGTTATTTGAAGTGCTTAAATTTGTTCAGTCTGTTCTTTTCTATTGGCACGTGGTGCCCGTCTTGTGACACCTAGACTCAGCATTTTCAGTTTTCAGCAGTCAGTTTGCGCAGTAGAACCCCCAAACCTCGCAGATCTCACCTTCCCGCAGCAAATCCTCACCGCACGGTGAGATATCACGGAGTTTGCAGATTCAGCCCGGAAAAAGCAGATTTCAGCATCTGCGTTTTCAACGCGTCGTCGTCGCATCGTCGTCATCGACATCGTCACCGACATAGAGTCAGAATTCAACAGATAAAGATTTGCAGATTTCAGCCATTAGCATTTTCAGATTTCAGCCTGTCTCGTCGTCGTCCTCATTATCGTCGACATCGTCGGCAAGTCCAAGTATTGTAGAGTGCGATGAAAAGTAGACCGCTCTCGCCATAGAGAGTGGGGCCTTCGGAGGAGGGTTTGACAACATCTCTGGTGTCGTATTCTCTTTAGCATGCTTCCTGGAGAAGGTGCAGAGTCTGGAGTACTGGCTTGTACTGTGTTAATGCAATAAAAAAGAAAAACCGAAAGGGGCGCCAAGGTTTGGGGCCAATACTCTCAGGGGTGCAATTCCGCCACTCCGTGTCACGTATCGTCTCTCTCTCTCTCTCTCTCTCACTCTCAGGGGTGCAATTCCGCCACTCCGTGTCACGTCTCTCTCTCTCTCTCTCTCTCTCTCTCTCTCTCTCTCTCTCTCTCTCAATTCAGTTGTTATTGAAGAGTTAAAAGTCTGTTCTTTTCTATTGGCACGTGGTGCCTGTCTTGTGATATCATTTGTAAGGTGCAGCGGAAAGAATGTTGTATTTTCTCAAGATTAGTGATCTTTACTGCTCAAGGTTCCTTTTAGTTCTTAGGGAAAGAAAGAGCTTTCCGTCTTATAGAGAGTGCTGTGATCACGAACAAAGTGAGTGGATCTTGTGCATGCAAGTGAATGAGACTGAGAGAAGGAGAGAGAAGAGATACGACACCAAGCGGTTGTAAAACCCTCCTCCGAAGGCCCCACTCTTGTCGGCAAGAGTGGTCTACTTTGATTGCACAAAGGTGTACAATGCGAATGCAATGGACTGATGCAATGGGACTATGCCGATGACGACGACGATGATGACGGCAGCGGCTTAAGCTGAAATCTGGGATCTTCTTGGTGGCTGGAAATGACTGTTTCGGGCTGGTTCCATGGCTGAAATTTACAGTCTTTGCTGGGCTGATATGAGGATCAAAAACGCTGCTGAATTCTGCTCTTTGGCTGCGTTTTTGGATAGAAGTTTCTTGCTGAAAAACGTTGGGACAGCAGAGACCTTCTTGCTGAAAATGACTGTTTTTGCAAGTGTTAATTAACCCTTACCGGCTGCGGATCGTCTGCTACAACTGATGATGAAAACGCTGATCTTACTGAGGGTTTCCTTGCGTTTGTAAATGCTGAAATCGCTGCAGATCTGCAACTGAATGCTAGCGTTAGTGAGATCCTACTGCTGCTGCCAATGAATGGTGAAAACGCAAGGCAAGAGGGACATGGGGTGGCGATGGCTGGGCTAGAAAACGCCAATGGAAGGGGAGTACTATGGCGATGGCTGATGGGAGGGAGTGGCCTCGCCAAGGGTTGGAGAGGGTCTTGCTGAGAGAGGGTTGACACCTGTTGCTTGGGGAAGCCTGCTGTGTCTTTGCTCATCTGCCAATTTGTGCTAACTTGGGTTTACTTATATATTAACTTACCCAATTTGCCCTACAGAGTACCCAACAAAAGTCACTTAATAAATAAGCGAAAAATGTTAAAAATAGGGAAAAATGGGATAAAGTCATCTGAAAAATCCCCAAACTGACTCTGATGGAATCTGATGGAAATGCTTATGCTTATGCAGTGTGCAACCAGAGGATATGCATCTACACTGAGTGACTGGGCATACATGGTCTACGAATAGACTCACAAAAGTGCCAGATTACTTCTAATCTAACTTGACTGGACTTGACGGAAACCCTGCTATGGTGTAGCTTGTCCACGGACATATAGGGTTGGGATGTGTCACGTGACATCCCCTCCTTTTTAAAGTGAGGTACTGGTACCGAGCTGCATGGCTTCCTTGTAGTCTGCCAACAACTCTGGATAATCCTTGAAGAACTCTTCGTCTACCCACACCGCTTCATGGGTTCCTCGATCTTTGAACTTCAAAAAATACTGTCGTACTTGTTTCTTCAAACCATGGCGAAACCAATGCAACAAGACTTGCTCCGGCTCCATAACTTCTGCTTCATCGATGATCTCCGGTTCTTCTTCTTCCGAAACGTCCTTTGGAAGTGTTCCCTGAAGACTTTCAATCAAGAAACATGGAAAACGTTGTGCATTGACCATGAGTTAGGCAACTTCAATTTCATTGAAACCTCATTAATCTTTTTGATAACTGGAAATAGACCATACATACGAAAAGATAATTTATGACATTTCTTTCCAACTTGCTTAAGACGCTGTTTCATAATTCGTAGATACACCCAATCTCCTTCCTTGATCAAGACCTCCTAATGATGCTTGTTAGCCTGTCGAGAATAAGATTGTTGAGCCTTGCTTAGCCGAAGCTTCACACTCTCAGAAATCTCATCCAATGACTGACTCTCAGCATTGGCATCAGACATTGACTGACCGATAGAGTCAACAATGACTAGAATCGGCGGCCAAAAGCTGCCTCATACGGAGTTCGAGCAATAGCAGAAGAGAAGGAATCATTGAGAATAGCATGTACCAATGGGAGATAGAGCTCCCATTGAGACTGTTGATCATGAACATAAGACTTCAACACATCAAAAGCCAACTGATTATAAATTTCCGTTTGACCGTATGATTGTGGATGAAAAGCGGATGAAAAATTCAACTTTGTGCCAAAATTTTCAAAGAGTGCACGCCAAAAGTTGGACGTAAACATAACATCCCTATCTGAAACAATGGACTTTGGCAAACCACAGAGCGGGTACCAATGCTTTATGAACAATCGTGCAACATCCTGTGCAGTAACTGTGGCCTTACAAGGAATCAACATGCAGAATTTGTTGAAACGATCAACAATAGTTAAACATTGAGTGTTCCTTGAATGCTTACTTGGTGGTAAGTTAGTCACAAAATCCATAGAGATATCATGAAGAGGTCCCTCGCGAATGGGCAGCGGAAGCAAAAGACCTTGCTGTTTACCCCGAGAAGCTTTTACTTTTTGACATATAGTGCAATGTGTGACATAACTAAACACATCTTTTCGCATTTTAAGCCAATAGAAAAATCGTTCAATCTTTTTCAATGTGGTATTCATACCCTTGTGCCCACCCATGAGAGAGTCATGTACATCATGCAATATGGCTGGCCTGAGAGAGGACAACACACATAGACGATGACGAAAAAATAACAATCCATCACAAATGAGATAGTTGTTGGGCCCTTGGAAAGCAAGAGCCTGCAACCAATACTTACCAAACTCCGAATCTGCATACTGATTCTTCATGCTGTCAAAAGACTCACCCTGTATAAAAAATGTGGTTCTTGACTCGAGAGCCAAAATCTGTCCTTTGCGACTCAACGCATCTGCAACAGGGTTAGCTTTTCCAGGCACATACTCAATCAAACCTCCAAATTGCTCAAAAAATTGTAACCACCGCGCTTGGCGATCACTCCAATGTGCACTAGGCATAGACTAGAGTCACTTGAGGGCTTGATGATCTGTGCGCACTGTAAACTCTCTACCATACAAAAAATGCTTCCAATGCTTAAGAGAGTGAATGACAGACAAAAGTTCTTTATCATAAACTGAATAATTCTTTTCCGCACTATTGAGCTTCCGGCTAAGGAAAGCTGCTGGGCGACCATGCTGCTGGAGCACAGCGCCTATGGCGACATTGCTCGCATCCGTCCATATGTCAAAGGGATCATCCCAAGAGGCAAGGATAAGACACGGTGCTTCTGTCACCGCAACCTTGAGAGCTGCGAAAGCCTCAATAATAGCTGCCTCAAGCAAGTCTACGCGCTGACGGCGAGTCTTTACTCCTTTCAAAACATCAGTCATAGGTGCAACAATGCGTGCAAAATTCTCTATGTGCGAACTATATGCTTGACATAAACCAAGAAAAGAGCGCACATCATATGCAGTTTTGGGCAAATCCCAATTACGAACATGTTCCACCTTCGCGGGGTCTAGCTTGACGCCTTCTGCAGAAATGATATAACCCAAATAAGTGACTTCCGTAAGAAAAAATTCAGACTTCTTAGCCGCTATGTACAACTGACACTCATCCAAACGAGTTAGTACCCTTTCAACATCTCTTTCATGTTGTTCCCACAATGCAAAAAAAATGAGAATATCATCTAAAAAGATGAACTCACATCTAAAAGATGAACACACATACACCTACCATATCACCGAAACAACCTACCATGAGACGATTGAACGTTCCCACAGCATAACAATATACTCCCATTGCCCTCGCTCGGTGCGAAAGGCAGTCTTGAAAATGTCGCCTTTGAATACTCGTACCTGATGGTATCCACTTTTGAGATCGACTTTGCTGAAAACCTTTACCCCATTGAGCCTATCCAGGATATACTCAATGCGAGGCATCAGAAACTTGTTCTTGACGGTCATCTTGTTTAATGCCCTATAATCAACACACAAACAAGACGAACCATCCTTCTTGCGAACGAACAAAATAGGGACAGCAAAAGGACTTACACTGAGACGTATGAATCCTCTAGCCACCAACTCCGTGAGTTGTCGCTCTAACTCTTCCTCCTGTGACTTGTTCAAACGGTAGGGAGCCTTACTGACCGGCTGCGCTCCCTCCATAAGCTCGATGCGCTGGTCCTCCGACCACTCTGGTGGAAGACGAGGTGGAAGATCATCCTGCAAAAAGAGATGTTTACATTTCGTAAACAACTCCGAATACTTACCTGGAGGCTTGGAGCTTGAATGCTCTGGGAAACTGGGGCAGCATAGATAAATGCCACTTGTGCACCTCGTCGTAGTTCACGCTTTACCTGCACATGCGAGATGAGAGGCAAAGAATGCAAGCCCTCCTCAGCACGAATGATGAAGGGGGAATCTGTTTTGGCATACAAAGTGAGAGTGAAAGCCTCCCAATCAACGAGAGGGTTCAATTCACGAAACCATTTCATGCCTAAAATCATATCACATCCTGAGAGAGGAGACACAAGAAATTTCTACGAAAAGAAGCTTGTTGAACGGTAAACATCACATCAAGGCACTCCTTCGTGATGAGAGGGTCCATCCCAGAAGCGAAGCCAGAAACCTCGATAGGAGATTTCTGACTAACCTCTAGGCGGGCTCTCTCAACAAGAGGGGGACTAATCACATCATGCATACTGCCTAGATCAAACAATATGATAAAACGTTGTTCTTTAACATTACCATAACACTTCATGAGAGATTCATCAATGTGTGTGTCAGAGTCATGAGAAGATGCAGGTTGCGTTGTGACAGAGTTTGTGGTAGTTGTGGGTGCCTTTGGTTCTTTAGGTGGGACTGTCTTAGGACAAGCCTTCTTAATGTGACCCTTGACATGACATTTAAAACATCTACCTTCTTTAGCATAAATCACTTGTTCTTCTACCGTGATGTATCCTCCTATAATTCCTTGAGAAGCGTTTTCATAAGGGGTTAGCTTAGGTTTTGCAAGTGTTTTAGCTTTACCCTTAGATTCATTGTTAGAGTTCTTTTCCAAGGAATTAGAGGAAGAAGGGCTATAAGAATTACCATTCTTACCATTCTATGTGGTCTGAGAATTTTGAGATGCCCCTTGAGAAGACTTGTTCTCCTTAGGCTTTCCCTTGTTGTGCTTCATCTCTTGGGCGAGAGCAATTGCTACCGCCTTGTTGAGATCTGCGAGGTCAAAGACTTCAACATCAAACTTGATGTATTCGTCTAACCCAAAGAGAAAAGCCTCTTTGCGCTCATCATCCGACTTGCGTAATTGAGTGCCTAGCTGCAAAACACGGTTAGAAAAAGACATGACTAGCATACCATGTTGCTTGAGATTACGCCAATCCTCTTTCAATCATGCGAGTACTGAGGTTGCATAAACCGCGCCTTGAGCTTGTCTTGGAAATCAACCCAACTAAAAGAGAGGGGCGTGAAATTGTCAGCTGCCTTTAGGTGCGCGGCTAGCTGTGCCTCTTGCCATGCATAGTACCAATTTATGGCATCACCGACAAGGTACATAGCTGCCGTCAAAACTTTGCTATTTCCTGTTTTCTTAGTTGTGGCAAAATAAGCATTAAATTGATGCAACCAAGAATGAATCACCATAGCATCCATCTTACCATCATACTTACTGAAAGTCAACTTTTCGGTGACGAGGTTGTTAGAATCCGCATCGTGGCTTGCACCACTAGAGGAACTCCCACGATCTTTGGGTGGTTCGGTCTTTGAGGCTAGCATGTGGGAAAGAAATTCTTGATGGCGAATCTCCCTTTGAGCTTCTCGTTCATCGCGCTCGCGTTCGAAAGCAAGCCGATTTTCTTCTTGTTTTGCGGCACGAGCAATGCGCTCACGTTCCTAAGCAAGGCGATTTTCTTCTTGTTTTGCGGCAAGAGCAATGCGCTCACGTTCCTAAGCAAGGCGATTTTCTTCTTGTTTTGCGGCAAGTGAAGCGTTTCTTTCATCGCGCTCGCGGTCCTTGGCTTCTTGTGCTTCTGCTTTGCTTGCGAGTTGTGCCAATGCAACTCGATTCGTTTCTTGTTGTTGTGCCATTATGTCCAACATCGACTTGACCATCATCTCCATAGGAGTGAGGACAACTCGTGGCGTAGATGGCGAAGGGGGAGGGTTGGAAAAATCTCCTGGTGGGGAGAATCCTTCGTCGCCTCTCTCATGCTCATCACCTGAATGCGAAGTATCCATGCTGCTTCGGGTGACGACCATGCACTAGGATCTTTGGTTCTTAAGTTCACGAGGAACTTGGTTCTTGAGGTTCTTGAGGTTTTCTTTTGCTTGCAAATCGCGTTGGAGAAGGATCTTCTCTTCACCCGAGTTCTACCCTTTTCTGCAGGCGCACCCCTTGGCGGCCTTGCGCTCACACCAAGGTTGCTTTTTTCCACCTCACGTCAATTGGCCGGCCACTAAGTGCACGGTCCGCTCTCAATGAGTGAAAAGAGACACAAGGGGAGGCTTGACAAGCCCTTCTTTCTTGGGATTCCTGTCACTCTTCAACAAAACATGATTAGGAATCGCCACGCCCAAGTAAACTTGGGTTCGTGCGATCGCAACAAGCAAAAAAATTCTTGTGGTTCTTTCCTTGAGTAATGCAGAACACTTCCAAAGCTCTGATACCAATGTAAGGTGCAGCAGAATGAATGTTGTATTTTCTCAAGATTAGTGATCTTTACTGCTCAAGGTTCCTTTTAGCTCTTAGGGAAAGAGAGAGCTTTCCGTCTTATAGAGAGTGCTGTGATCACGAACAAAGTGAGTGGATCTTGTGCGTGCAAGTAAATGAGACTGAGAGAAGGAGAGAGAAGAGATACGACACTCGTCGGCGAGAGTGGTCTACTTTGATTGCACAAAGGTGTGCAATGCGAATGCAATGGACTGATGCAATGGGACTATGCCGATGACGACGACGATGATGACGGCGGCGACTTAGGCTGAAATCTGGGATCTTCTTGGTGGCTGGAAATGACTGTTTCGAGCTGGTTCCATGGCTGAAATTTACAGTCTTTGCTGGGCTGATATGAGGATCAAAAACGCTGCTGAATTCTGCTCTTTGGCTGCATTTTTGGATAGAAGTTTCTTGCTGAAAAACGTTGGGACAGCAGAGACCTTCTTGCTGAAAATGACTGTTTTTGCAAGTGTTAATTAACCCTTACCGGCTGCGGATAGTCTGCTGCAACTGATGATGAAAACGCTGATCTTACTGAGGGTTTCCTTGCGTTTGTAAATGCTGAAATCGCTGCAGATCTGCAACTGAATGCTAGCGTTGGTGAGATCCTACTGCTGCTGCCAATGAATGGTGAAAACGCCAGGCATGAGGGACATGGGGTGGCGATGGCTGGGCTAGAAAACGCCAATGGAAGGGGAGTACTATGGCGATGGCTGATGGGAGGGAGTGGCCTCGCCAAGGGTTGGAGAGGGTCTTGCTGAGAGAGGGTTAACGCCTATTGCTTGGGGAAGCCTGTTGTGTCTTTGCTCATCTGCCAATTTGTGCTAACTTGGGTTTGCTTATATATTAACTTACCCAATTTGCCCTACAGAGTACCCAACAAAAGTCACTTAATAAATAAGCGAAAAATGTTAAAAATAGGGAAAAATGGGATAAAGTCATCTGAAAAATCCCCAAACTGACTCTGATGGAATCTGATGGAAATGCTTATGCTTATGCAGTGTGCAACCAGAGGATATGCATCTACACTCAGTGACTGGGCATGCACGGTCTACGAATAGACTCACAAAAGTGCCAGATCACTTCTAATCTAACTTGACTGGACTTGACGGAAACCCTGCTATGGTGTAGCTTGTCCACGGACACATAGGGTTGGGATGTGTCACGTGACATCATTAGTGATCGTTTCCTGTATGTTAGTCAACGTCCTTATGTGATCCCTTTTCCTAGGCATGCCATATTGTACGTTGAGCATGATTCACTGATCAATGAGCACGGATGTATGCGGATTTCTCATGAAAAGCTGAAAAGTATGCATTCAAGGAAGTCACATTCCATGTCTCTTCCTTGGTATGACACAGTTTCCGAAAGAGCACAAGAAAGATTGAGCATCAAGCATGGGCATGTCCATTGTGATTTACCACAGTTGATTGATTTAGATCAGAGACACAAGATTCGATCTCATTGTTTGCGTGTGTGTGGTGAACGGGTTGGCACTCCGTCTATTTGTTCATCTACATTGCATGCACAGTCTTTAGAGAAGACCATATTTTTTCCAGTCACTTTACATGGAATGGGTATATTCATGTTTTTGTGTTGGAAGTGGTTTCAAGAATTTTCAGCCATGGAGATTCTTGAAGAAGGTAGACGCAGGACTAAAGACGAAGTTGAAGCATTGAAGGAGCCACCGATGACTTGGTGTCGCTTTCGGCGCAGCCCAAAGAAGCAAGCTTTGCAGACCTTTATGAAGTTCAAGTATCGCACGACCCACATCAGAGTGGGCAAGCGAAGAGTCCTTTCTAGGATTCCGAATGTATTGGGGATCTCCCTCCATGCCATACAGTTCGATACCAGTACCTCACTTTGAAAAGGAGGGGATGTCACGTGACACATCCAACCCTATGTGTCCATGGACAAGCTACAGCATGACCAGGATTCAGTTCAGTCAAGTCAGTCTAGATTAGGAAGTGATCTGGCACTTTTGTGAGTCTGTTCGCATACTGTGCATGTCCACACTTAGTGTTATGAGCGCGTATAGAGCTAGAAGAGAGCAAGAGGAGGCGCTCACAATGTACAAGAACGTGGACTTGATGATAAGCTTAATATTGATTATAAGACTTGATACTTTATTGAGAGAGCTAGATACATGACTTGAGTACAACACAAGGCTTGATTGCAAGGACTAGACTTGAACATAAGAACTAGAAGAGGGATTTCCCCATAGGAGCCTCACAACTGGTGTTGGCAAGACTGAGGGGCTTGTGGCCCAAGACCCCTATTTATCCTAGTGCTTGAGGAGGTTATTTGAGGAGATTAGGACTTTCTAGGTTCTTCTTGAGGAGGTTAGAATCTTCTAGAACCTTCTTGATCCTTCTAGTTCTTCTAGAACCTTCTGGATCCTTCTTCAACTTCCTAGAGCTTTCCAAAAACTTCTAGATTCTTCCGGAATCTTCTCCAAGCTTCTAGAAACTTCTTGATCCTTCTAGTTCCTCTAGATCCTTCTTCAACTTTCTAGAGCTTTCCAGAAACTTCTAGATTCTTCCGAAATCTTCTACATGCTTCTAGAAACTTCTAGAATCTCCTTGATACTTTTAGAACCTTCTAGAATCTTCTAGATCCTTCTAGATTCTTCTAGATTTTTCTAGTGATGATGTAGGCAATGACACAGGCGATGATGTAGATGATGACATAGACAATGACATCAACGATGATGCAGACAATAACACAAGCGATGACATCAATGATGATGTAAGCGATGATGCCGTGTTCTAGAGTCTTCCAAAACTTTCTTCCAAGATCTTCCAAGACTTTCCAAAATCTCCTTAGTGATTTCCTATAGGAAACTCAAGAAGACCGACTCTCAAGCCTCCATGACACTTAAAGTAGATGCATATCCTCTGGTTGCACACAACATGATCATCAGATTTCCATCAGAACACATCAAGAGCATTTTTAAAGTGCATAGACGTATTTTCCCTCTTTTTGACATTTTTCACTTATTATTTTTAAGTGACTTTTGTTGGAAACTAGATAGGGCAATTTTGCTAAGTTTGTATATATAGAAACCTAGCGCTAGCACTTTCTGGTAGAAGAGGCAGTAGGAGCTTCGGTTCAACAGGCACCTTCTCAGCAAGACCCCCCAAGCAGTTGACCTAGCGTTTTTTGCAAGGGAAACCCAATTCAGCCTTGGTGTTTTTGCATCCTAATTCAACCTTTGCGATTCTCCATGGCAAATCAGTCTCGGCGACCACAAGACATAGCAGATCAGCCCTAGCGATAGCAGATTCCCCAGCAACAGCAGAATAGCCCTAGCGTTTTTGGTTTGCAGATCAACCTCAACGTTTTTGCAAATCTTCGCGACGGAATCAGCCCTAGACTCAGCGTTTTCAGTTTTCAGCAGTCAGTTTCCGCAGCAGAACCCCCGTACCTCGCAGATCTCACCTTTCCGCAGCAGATACTCGCCGCACGGTCAGATATCGCCGAGTTTGCAGATTCAGCCCGGAAAACGAAGATTTCAGAATTCAGCGCGTCGTCGTCGCATCGTCATCGACATCGTCACCAACATAGAGTCAGAATTCAGCAGATAAAGATTTGCAAATTTCAACCATTAGCATGTTCAGATTTCAGCCCATCTCGTCGTCGACGACATCGTCGGCAAGTCCAAGCATTGTAGAGATTTGTGCAATCATAAGTAGACCGCTCTCACCATAGAGAGTGGGGCCTTCGGAGGAGGATTTGACATCTCTAGTGTCGTATTCTCTTTTCTCTCTCTCTCTCTCAGTCTAAGCACCTTCATTCACAGTGTTTACCACTTTGTTTGTGTCCATTGCACTCTCTCACTAAAGGAACGGAAGGCTCTCCCTTCCATAAGTAAAAGGAACCTTGAGCACAATTCGGAGCACTCATCTTGAGCAAAGTTCTACATTCACTTCCGCTGCACCTTACATTTGGACCATAAGCTTTTGAGTTTGAAGGCTTTTCATGTGAAACTGCTTTTGGGGCCTGGGGCCTTTCAATATGAGGCTATGGGCTCATTCTTTGGCATGCTTCTTAGAGAAGGTGCAGAGTCTAGAGTACCGGCTTGTACTGTGTGGATGCAATATAAAGAAATACCGAAAGGGACACCAAGGTTTGGGGCCAATACTCTCTGGGGTGGAATTCCGCCACTCTGTGTCGCGTGTCATCTCTCTCTCTTTCAATTCAATTGTTATTGAAGTGCTAAAAGTCTGTTCAATCTGTTCTTTTCTATTGGCACGTGGTGCACGTCTTGTGACAATACACCCACGACATACCGTCCATATTTTTGAAAGTATGATGTTCTTGTCAAGTTCAAAGATTATTTTTCATGCATACAAGTCATCATGATTCATTACACTAGTGCGCATAATTGTCTAATAAATTAAAAAGTTCTCTCTTTAGTGTTCCGTGCAATCGAGGACAATTGCTTTGATTTTTAGAAGGCGGTATATGACAAGTTTTAGGGTTAGGATTTCTACGTCAAGGTCATAGACGCATCGGTCTAATGCATTTGTTTGGACCATCCATATTCACTCTCCCTAGGAAGGTGGTCCATGCAATTCTCTTGGTCAAAGGCAGAATTCTCAATGTGGTATTTGCATCTGAAGTTATCTGCATGGTGCTAGGACAACTGTGTGACTTCCGGGTCTTGGGCTAACTTGATTGTGTTCTGCATATGTCACCAGCGTGTGACTACTATCTATCCTTTTTGTTGATTTCTTTCTTATTATCTATTTACTTTCACTTTTTGGAAACACCCCTCGGGAAATCTAACTGCCCTGCATTGCATAGCTAGTGTGGAACTGTTCAGAGGGAGTCCAGGCCTGAGGGCAAGAGAGCACTAAGGTTGGACAAAGACTATGGTTAGCCAAGTGGAGTCATTGACTAGCCAAAGTGGAATCCTTTGCTACAAAGGCTACATTTCAGTTCGGGATGTGGCCGCAGTGTACAAAGAGGGTCGGATGACCTAGAAAGATACAATGGCAGCATCTCCTAAAATTTAGGGAACTGCTATTTTGGGACTTGAAAATGTGTTGGCGTCATTACCTCCGAAATGACAAGGGGAACATTTTCTTACTCTGCCGTGAAGTCAACTGGGCAACCGGTTGGGATATTTTTAGACGGCAACCCCGAAACGGGAAAATGCTTATAAATGTGCCAAGTGGCACCTTCTGGTGCACTTGCCTCATGCAACAAGAAGTGGCGCTGAATTTTAAGCTGGGAGAGGCTCATTTGCAGCTTTTGTCACAGGTTAAGAGCTATGGAGTGCTTGCTTTCCCTCTTATGCACAGTGCGGTGCCAGGAGTGATGCCCTGCACGCTACGCACTGCCCTCTCTCTCCCCTTTGGCAGTATGTTATGCCCCTCTAGTGGGCTTTTCATTTGACCAATGTACAGTTGTGTGGGTTCATGCGCGATTGCCGAGGCAAGAGCCTCTTGCACAGGTACTGGATTAGCTAGCGGCTAATCCCCCCCGCAGGTACAGGTGAATTCGGAGAGGTTTCACACCAGAAATCTCGTCCGATTCAAAGGGCAAGTAGCCCTACAGGTGCGGGAGCTCGAGGACTTGCTAAGGATGCGACCGGCATGCGAAACGGAGCCCGAAACAGTGAATTACAGCCTACTGTGTATTTTTGCAGGTTTAGGGTTTTGGCCCGAAACGGACCCTAATACCCCCAGGAGGTTCGGGGACGCAAGGGGACCGCTGTACAGGTGATCTGGCGCATTTTCAGGGCTGAAAACAGAGAATTCAGCGTGCTGCAGATTCTCGCCAGGTTTTGCAAAGTGCCCGTATGCGTCGGGAAAGTCAGTCAATGCGTGGGAATACTGACTGTGAAGGGTCCTAGTACAGTTATGCTGCCGAAATCAGGCCGGAACAGTTGAAATTCAGCCAAGTTTGTGCGGGGCAGCTTGTAGGGATCCACAGCATTTATTCCCTCTTTTAAAGAATAAAGAAATACCGAAAGGGGCGCCTAAGTTAGGGGCCAATCTGGTGTCCGTCTACTCATACAGGTGCAATCTAGCAGCCTGTATCCCTCTCCCCTTTGTTGTGTCTTGAAAGTACAGGTAAAATAGACGACTAATAATGGGTGAAAGCTAAATCAAGGTTTGAAGTAAAGTCTACCGCCCTTTTTGGATTGAACAGGCCGGTTTCATGGTTCCATCGACGGGATTAAATCACTTTTTTCCATAAAAGTGAGCCTGGAAAAAAGTGAGCCTTGGTCAGTTTTGGGCTTGAAGACACAGGGGATCATAGACCAGACACAGGGAATTGCAATTATGGCTGACAGACCAGATGATGTGACTGAAGAGGTTTCCTCTTCACAGGGTCAGCAGACACATGAAGTGGGTGAGTCCTCAAGACCACCACAGACAGATGATGATATATTCAAGACCCAGTTGGCTACTGCTGTGGCTATGTCCACACAACTAATGCAGAATCCGAGGTTTTTAGCCTTTCTGCAACCTCCTGTTCCGTCTCAGCAAGTTGGGTCACTGGATCATATTCAAAAGCCTGTTAAGGCTCGAGCACAGGTGATTCATACCGCACAGTCAATGGAAACACCTGTACACTTGACGGAGAACATGCAGTCTCCACAACCTATGCCTAAGGTGCAAGAACAGGTGGCTGAGATGTCAGTATTTCAAGCTGTACCAGTTCAGCCCGCCACCTTTCAGCAGCCTATAGCTGGTTCTAATGGGCAGGGAAGCAACCTACAGGCTATGCAACAAGTCTTCCCACCACCTTCAGTACACCCTGGCTATTTTGGAGGTGGATCCGTATTCCAGAGCATGGCTGGTCATGCACATGGAAATCAGTTTTACACGCCAGCAACAGTGTTCAGGGGTGCTCAAACGATGATGCCTAACCCCATGTACAGTGTCATGGATATGCAACCAGGGTTTCAGAGCACACAGGGCCAATTTGGGATGCCACAAGCAAATTTTGGTATGGCTGGAATTACAAATCAGTAGCCAAATATGGCATTTTCAGGTCAAGTTAATAGCGGCCAAGGAACACAGATGAACCCTAATAGTGTTCCCATGTTTCAGTCACTTCCATATGACAATTTAACGCCGCTGGAGAGGCCAACTCCGTACAAAGAAGGTGGCAAAGGTGTGTCTTTCACGACCTTTACAGGATTTGATGACAGGAAGAAGGCTCTCTCATTCCTCCAGCAGTTTGACAAGGCCTATGCAGGGGGAAACTTTACAAAGGCTTCAAAGGTCCGCAAGGCAGCCACTATCTTGACAGGGAATGCGGGACAATGGTGGACAACTTTATTGCTTCAAGGGCAAGCTCCGTCCACATGGATTTACTTCAAGCAGATTTTTGCAGCAGCATGGTTATCTGATGACTTTGAAGCAGATGTCATGACAGAATGGCACCAGCTTAATGCTGCTACTTGCAGAAATCTGGATGATTACAATCGGAAGTTTTGGAAAGCTCTACTTCCAGTGACTTCCTATAGGTTTGTGCCATTGACAGAACAGATTGAAAAATATTGTTGTGGCCTACCTAAAGGATTGAGAAAGTACTGCACGAAGACAAAAGTCACTACTTTGACGCAGCTCATCGAGGTAGCAAACACTGGTAATGGTTTGCTAAAGGGAGAAGATTGTGAATTTAACACTGGCGTCAAGGCAGAATCAGGCAAGAAAAATTCAGCCAAGAAGCACGTTCCCAATGAGGCTCCTAAAGGGACTCAGGAGTCGGCCAACGCAGGGAAAGACAAAGCTACGGCTGAATCAGAAAAAGGACTAGCAAAGAAATGGAAAAGACGTTCTCCTCGCAAGTCAGAAGAGCAAAAGAAGGTCCTGAGGACAGAAAACAAATGCTTTATATGTGAGCAGCCTGGCCACATTGCTTACAACTGTCCTACAAAGAAAAGGCCAGCTCATTCTGAAGACAAGGAGGACAGGAAAGGAAAGAAGCCCATGGCTGGTCTAGTGCCAGATATGGTGGGCGATAAGCCAAATTCAGATGCAAGTGAGCTTTGCAGAGCATGGGGAAAGGTCAGGGATCAAACAGTGCTTATCTTCTTTGATCCAGGTGCCAAAGCCAACTTCATTTCCCCAGAATTGGCTTCAAAGTTGGGAATCAGGCCTGAAGAGATGGGGTATACAGCAGAGGCAGGTTTGGCATATCCTGGCCATACAGAGGCTGTGACACCCATCATTGGAAAGTTGCGTCTACATATCCAGTCCTATGTAGATGCTGAAGAATTTTACATCATGCCACTGGACGGATGTGATGTGTTGTTAGGTATTCCTTGGTTGTTTCGTGTACAGGGAATCATGGATGCCTACAACAAAAAAGATCACTGTACAGAGCAGGGGAAAGACTCACATTCTGAATGTAAAGCTTAAAGGGGAGTCTATTCCTATTGTATCAGCTTCTGCTATTACTTCTGTAATGAAAAAGCATCTTTCTGCGTACTTGGTTTTTCCGCGTGAAGTGTCAGATTGTGATGAATCAAATTTATCTGTGCTAGATAAAGAAAGGTCAATGTTTTTACAACAGTATAGTGACTGTTTTTCCGATTCATTACCGTCTCAATTACCGCCAGAGAGACCCGAGGACCATGCGATAGATTTGGTGCCAGGCAGTAGCCCACCAAATAAGCCTCCGTACAGGGTTAGTGCGGCTCAGCAGAAAGAGATAATGGGCCAAGTACAGGAGCTGTTAGAAAAGGGGCTGATTCAGCCGAGTTCATCTCCATTCTGTTCTCCAGTGTTGTTGGTGCAGAAAAAGGATGGCTCATGGCGTATGTGCATCGACTACCGTGCACTCAACAAGAATGCCATCAAGAATAGGTTCCCTATACCTAGAATTGATGATATTATGGACAAATTAGAAGGAGCAGCTATGTTTAGCAGGATAGATCTAAAGAGTGGGTACCATCAGATCCGCATTAGATCAAGGATGTGCACAAGACTGCTTTTAGAACGACGTTTGGCCTTACGAATTTTTAGTGATGCCCTTTGGTCTCACAAATGCTCCTGCTACGTTCAATAGGATGATGGACAGAATTTTCCGTCCACACCAGCAGTTTGTTGGTACATTCTTTGATGACATGATAGTCTACTCAAAGAATGAAGAGGAGCATAGGCATCACTTGGCCATTGTGTTCAAAGAGCTACGCAGTCATAGGTTGCTCATCAATGCAAAGAAAAGTGAGTTTTTTCTGGAAGAGAATCACTTTCTGGGACACATTGTCTCAAAGGATGGTGTCAGAATGGATCCTGCAAAAGTTGAAGCGATCAAGTCATGGCCAAATTTGAAGACGGTGCATGATGTCCGAAGCTTTTTGGGACTATGCTCCTATTACAGAAGGTTTATCCGAAATTTCGCTGAGATTGCTTCACCTTTACATGCTCTTCAAAAGAAAGCAGTCACCTTTAGATGGACACAAAAGAGATTTCAGCTTTTAATCTCTTAAAGGAAAAGATGACTTCGGATCCAGTCATTGTGTTTGCCAGATCTTAGGAAGTCATTTGTGGTCCCAGTGTGACGCCTGCGGTAGTAGCATTGGTGCAGTGCTAATGCAAGATGGCAGGGTAGTAGCCTATGAGAGCAGAATTTTGCAAGGGCCAGAGATGACCATGCAGGTCTATGAGAAAGAGTTACTACTGGCTGTGATTCATGCGCTCTTAAGTTGGAAACACTACCTGCTAGGTGCAGACTTTGTTGTCCAAACGGACCATCAGACCTTGCGATACTTCTTGACACAGACAAAGTTATCTGAGAAGCATATGCGATGGCAAATATTTTGTCCATGTTTCATTTTCAGATTGTGCATGTGGAAGGCAAGAGAACGTTGTGGCTAATGCCTTGTCAA
>NW_028221658.1:0-54884 GCF_014529385.1 Adiantum capillus-veneris
TTAACACCTTCCTGATGTAGACCGTCCTCGAAGCTATGAGTTGAAGCTGGTTCGTCGAGGTGGAAGAGCATTTGAGATGAATGTCCTTACCTCTTCAGTCAGTCACTGCAAAATCAAACAACATTGGCACAGTAATGGCATTCTCTTAAAAAGCATATGCAGTTTTAGGTAGAAAAATTGATTGGTAAAAGAATTTCAAACAATTTGTTAGCAATGAACATTAAATTGCAATGTAATCAAATGCATAAACAGATGTAAAGGTAAAAAATTAAACAAGTCTGGGGTCACTAATTTGACGGTCGAAAAGCACTAGAGATCGAATATTAATACCATGGGTAAGCTTCTTAATTTTCTGTGGTCAATTAAGTTGTTTAATCGCGAGAGCCAAGTATTCATGTTCAAGGGCTGACTAGAGGCTATATCTAGAAAACCTTGTAGTTAAGCTACCATAAAAGGAATTTCTCATGAAATCATCGCCTGACTGATTACTTTTTCTTTGACCCCCCAAGGTCTTTTCACATTGATTCAGTTTTGTTGTGTGTGCTTATTTTGTATGCCTTGGGTTTTTTGCTTTTCAAGGAAAAGCGCCCACACTGGGAACCTCTAGGGCTCTAGTACCATAGGCAATACATGTGAGTGAAGTACCAATTCAAGCCAGGATTTCTCTTCCAGCTTAAAATTTTACATTGTGGCACTTTGATTTTTTGTTTGTTCATTTTCATCATTTTAATTTTGTAACTTTGGGGGGCCATATAACACTGTTACCCTCCCCAGGCTCATCACATTAGTAAACTCCCTTTATAATACTTAAGCTAAAGGTCGATAGGGTTAAGCCCACTAGAAAGCCCTAGTACATTTCATACAATGCTGCCTAAATCGGATTAAGAACCTAAGTAACCATTGCTTATTAGGAAGGCATTCCCCATGGTATTAAGAGAAGATTTCTAATACCTAGCTTGGTCAAACTAGCTTAGTCGGACTGCTTGATTTTTACACCTAAACAAGTGATTATGACAAAAGATTGCATTGAATTAAATGTTGGATACTAAGCCAATGCGCTGAATAGTATGCTACCAATCACAATCAAAGCAGACAAACATGGATGCAAAAAAGATAAGGGCAATGCTAATGGACAAGAAACACCTGTTTGTGTTGATGGTCGCGCTTGATATGAAGTGTGAACGAGAGAAAGGTTCCATGAAGGTCCAAATCCTATCAATAGCAACACGCTCCTGTACACACTAGGAAACAAAAGGAATACCTCCAGGAGGCACATCAGTGGGAAAAATTAAAACTCCTAAAAAAAAAACTCAAAACACAATCTAGACCCCTAACCTACCTATCTGTCACCCCTTTAGAATCAAGAAAGAGGATATTATATAAACCAGTGGCCACCCTAAGGCTAGGCCTCTATCCTCATCATCTAGATAAATAAAATCGTTGTCCGTGAGGCCATAGTCTTCCTCGGTCTCTATTAGTTCCTCTTCATCATCCTCTTGTGCAAGCATGCTAATCAAGAACCTCGTGATGCTGGATACTCATCTTGTGCAAAAGAATAAGCATGTGCCATTGAGACACATTCGCCACTGGGTAGGGATCACTAGTTAGCCATAGACTATCAGCCATTCTAACTCCTCAAAATTTCTCTCACATGCAAGGCTCTCTATCAAATCCCATTCGCAAGAAAGTATAGGGTAGCATACGTAGAACACTTGTTGAAAAGACAAGGGGTACCTTTCATCAAAAATAGAAGTGCATGCCTCTGGTGAAGTAGCCATTTCTGACAAGACAGATAGATTTGGTTAGGCCTTTAAAACATAAGAGTTGTTTTTGTGTGTTGCTTGACTTGACACGGTGAATTTGGACTTATATGTAAGATCTGATAGGGTGCTCTCTCATTGCTAGGCGCTCTTGCTCTTTACTATTTTTTGTTTTTGTGAGTATAAAGCTTTATATGTACATTCCCTAAGATCGGAGATTGAGAGTTCAGGGAAAAAGGTTGAGAGGGAAACAAATGAATGATGACTGTCAGCAAACACTCCCCCCTTCCTTGGGTAGATCATACCGTTTGAAATGAGCTTGTCACCCTTTGAAACCAATTGTTCCAGTTGGTAATAGGTGAGGATTTTTTCCAGTAGTTTTCTATTACCCTAGGTGCCTCGTCAAGTTGCAAGGGTGGTAAGGTACTCTCCCAGGATCGAACTTGAAGTGGTTCATCAGGTGATTCTTGAACACTGGGAGGTGTGGATTCTTTTGTAGCTTCATGGAGGTCCACTACTATAGATGGAGGCTGTGTAGAAGCTTTTACCTCTATGGATGTATTACATGAGGAGCTAGAATCTTCATGGGACTCCCCCCTTCCTGAGCTAGGTGGAACAAATCGTTCTTTCTTTGGTACCCAAACTAGCTCGGGAGCGGGTGTGTAGCATTCTGTGATTTTTTCCTTTCCACGATCATTGATTCGTTTTGGAACTACGGGATTGGGCTCACTTGGGTCAGGTGATAGGTAAGAGTACAATCTACGTTTTGGCACCCAGATTTGATCATTTCCTTGATAGTAGCCTTGGGCTTCCAATAGTCGTTTAGGGATCCATCGCAGCGTTTCTTTACATTTCTTGGAGTGAGTGGTACGTTTCTTACAAGGCTTCTGTTTTTTAGCACTAGCTATGGTCACTAAAGAAGCTTTAGGGACCCACTTGTATGTTTTCTTCGTTACCTTAGGATGAGTCTTGTCGGAGGCGATATGCATTGCTTGTAGCATATTTAAGGGTATAGGCATTTCATCCCCCTCAGGTGTTACCCAGGTCGTCCCCCTATTTCCCCAAGTGTCTATGGTTGATGCTAGGTGGACCCAATCCACATTGTCTGATTCCGTCATACCCGGTAACACATCCATGTAAGGAGAATCTTTGCCAATGTCTGTATCCTTCTTACAAGTGTAACAATATTGTAGTGGGGCCGAGTGAACTGTGGTGTCAGAGCGATGATCAATAATGGTTTTACTCCCTAAGGGGTGTACCTTACCAGTCACCAAATCCACTCTAAGGACAGAGTCTTGGAATTGCAAATAGACATGATTTTTAGACCAATCGTGAACCATTTGTGCTTCCCTCATGAATGGTCGTCCTAAAATCATTTCATATGACATAAGGTGTTTAGAGAAATCCATTACAATGAACGTATGTCGTACCTTGTGTCCTAGAACTTTGATCTTAAGATCCTTGAGCATCCCCATAGGTTTGGCTATGGTACCATTTGCCATCTTTACCACAATGTTAGTAACACTGAGGCGGGGTTTTCCCATGGATTCCCAACAATCTTTTGTAACGATGCTAACTCCCGCACCACCATCAAGAATTCCCTTTATAGTTAATCCCTTGGTAGTGATGGGTAGGGTCGCATTAGACTCGTCGCCTTCAAAATACTGCCCTAATTCGTTAATGGGTACCTCGATCACAGACTCGTGTCCATCTAAGTCAAGTGATTGCACATGATTTTCCTCATCAATCATAATCGAGTCAGGCCTATTTGGTTGCGCAAACTGCGGTAATCCCGTTCGTAGCTCTCCGTTAAGGAATGCTCGAAGTGCAAGGAATAACTCAGGATCTCCATACAGCTTTGCTATGATCGTGGTTCGGACCTCAGAAGACATGAAGTCCACTAGTTTGGCAACATTCATTGGCGTTTTGCAGGGTGTAGGTCCTTGACTAGGAACTGGTGAGGATGGAATCTCATATTCCTCAATGGGATCAGGTATTCCTTCGTTAAACATCCTTTCCAACAAGAAGGGTGTATGCTCACTTTCTGATGTCCTGTCCTCACTCCCTTCTTGGATGATACTAGATATGGCTAACGGTCTATGGTTCATGTGGGGTGGATGAACTTGCGTGGGAAACACTGTGTCATGAATTTTGACCTGCATGGGTTCTGGTTCTAGTTTCCTTTGAGTCTCCTCCACTAAACCTCTTAGATGTTTCACCTGCTTAATCTCGTCTACAGGGTTTGGGTACGTCCCAATCTTCTTTTTACGATTCTTCCCTTTTTGCCCCTGCGGTTTATCTTGGGGGTCTTGGATTGGATTTGGAAACACTTGTGGTGTTTTCAGAGGCTCTTTATGGTTTTCTCTCATTCGGTTTTCATTTGGTTCCATGTTACGGTTTTCTTTGTCGGTCTTTCCCTTTGTGGTATTGGTTCTAGTCTCCATTGTCTCGACTGAATCTGAATCATCCTCGAGGTCATTCATATACACGGGGTCATCTCCTGTTCCTATGTTTGTTTTGGAACTTGGCTTTGAATTTTCCGTATTCTGCGACTTCTTCCTTCGTGTCTTCTTTTTCTTTGCTTGGATAACTGACGCGGTATCTCTCTCTTCGAGGATATGGCCTGGCCCTTGAAGCATGGACCGTGTAATCGCATAAGCGGGTGCGACGGGTGGTATTGGCGATGTCACACTAGCAATTTCGACCAAATTCAGGGGTGTGATTTTAGGCGCATTTGGGTTATAGGGGCATTGGGCAATCAAGTGATCTATGCCACAACGATTACATGTGAGTATTGGCATTGCAGACGTGCTCCCTTGATTCACTTGCATCTGTGCAGCATTCTTTTGCAGCCTAATAGGGCACTCCGCTACTCGATGTGGTCCACCACACTCGTAGCATTGAAGAGGTGGCCTCCTAGCCTGGGTGTTGATATTTTGACCTCTGGATGCGAGAGCAGCAGCTTGATAAACCGGCTTGACTTGTCCCCAACAATCTTCCATGTAGTATATAGGACATCTTCCAATGTATCAAGTCCGTAGGCAATACTAGTGTCTATTTCCTCCTCACAACCATCTGCATAAGCATTTGATGGCTCGCAACCCACTTGGTTCATAGGGGCGACTCTTGGATGCGGGGGCTGCGGTCCTAGCACAGGAGGTGGTAACGGTGTAGCTTGTACAACATTTTGAGATCTAGGGACCATGTGTTGGTAGTTGCTCAACAGGTGGAGTAGGCATCAATACAGGAGCTCGAGGCGCATCCGTCCAGGCTACAGGTGGTCTATTTGCCATCATACGTTTGATCATTAAACAATCCTTAGCTTGGTGACCATACCTACCACATGCGTTGCAAGTTCCATTAAATTTTACTCTAAACGTAGGGCACTCACTAGTGCTATGTGGACCTAAGCAAATGGAACACCATTGTTGCTCCCTTCTTGGATACATGTGACTATTTTGAGGGGGTCGATTATCCTTAAGAGACTCTTGGATTGCCTTGGTGAGGTCTGTCAAGAATGTCTCAAATACCTTTGGCTCATTGGCAATGGGCTTTGCAGTCATGGGTTCATACTCAATGGCTTGTGAGCTAGTGGATCTCGTGTCAGTAGACACCCTCATGCCTGCTATCATCAAGTTGTCCTCTAATTGGATTGCATTGGCAGTGACATCTTCCCAGGTTGTGATACCTCTAATCACTAGTCCATTATAGATTCCTTCATTCCTCAACCCTCGAATGAATCGATCAAGCAGTTGGTTATTGTTGAAGCGCTCATTTACAGGGCAGCGAGAGTTTAAGTGCTTTAGACGACTAATGAAGTCCCTTACTGACTCTCCTTCCTTACGTTCGGCCTTCTGTGCTGAGATGCTACACCCCAAAGCACACCTTCTCGTATGTACTCCTTTAGAAACAACCTTCGAAGGGTAGGGTAGATTGTTTTCTCGTCCACCCTTAGGGTCCTATACCAATCTCCAGCCTTCCCACTTAATGTCAAGCTTAAGGCATTGCACTTATGTAGTTCGTTGCGTTCCCCTAAGGAATCACATACTTGTTCAAACACTTCAATGTGTTTTCTAGCATCTTCGTCCCCATTGAATTTTTGCGTGAGTTTGGCAATTTGTACTGCCTTACTTCTAGGCTCTCTATCAGATGCATGACGCATATTTTCCGCGATAGATCGACCTATGGTTTGAGCAAACGCTGCCAAGTCACCTATGTGAGGAGGCAGGGCCGGTGGAGGTACTCTTGGAATCATATGTGGGAGAGGAACGGGTACCGGTCTTGGCATATGTGTAGATGATGCAGGATATGGAACATAACCGGGCATAGGTCCACTCGGATAAGAGCTAGGGAGCGGCACTCGAGGAGCATAAGCAAGTGGTACAATTGGAGGTGTGGGGGCCATGTGTGCATAAGGGGCTAGAGGCACATACGGTCGAAGCCCCATATTAGGTACTACAACACTAGGTAGTGGCACTGCGCTAACCGTAGATGTCATCGGTACATTCTCTGTTAGGCTTATCCCTGGAGTGAGCACTGTGTTTTCCTTAATAGAGGGTTGAGCCAAGTTAGGGAAGCTAAAGTTTTCGCTCGGAGGCTCAGATTGCATAGAGACCCCAGGTGAAATGACGTAAGATGGGTCCATGGGGCTCATTAGAGGAGTCTCCATTTGTGATAGAGTAGGCTGTTGAGCCTTGCTCGTATCCAGAAATCTCATGGGGCCAGTTGAGAGTATATTTACCCCTCGATTTTGCCTTTCTGATTGAATAATGCCATGGATAACATTACAGATCATTTTCTGTTGATCTTCGATGCTCGTGGCACTAGAGGTGGATTGTACAATCTCTATCCATCCTACATGGTAGGCGTGGCCAGAGTGTAGATCCGTCAACACCTCAGTGTGGAGGTCGTATGTCCAATGATCATTAATGAACAATCCTTCTAGAGTCGACGTGTTAACGGTTTCTTGTGAGGTAGAAGCAATGTTGCTCCCCGTGGTTTTACTTGTCACCAACGGTACTCTAGAGGGAACTTCTGAAGGAGGCAGCTCAACAGGGCCTTCTTGGTAAGAAGTTGGTAGGATATCCACATGGACACTCTTTGGGGGTGTGGGGTCCACGTGCGATGTGAAAGGAGAGTCCACTTCCCCACCCCCTTCGTGTGCTTCATTTGCATCAAGTTCCGAGCGAGTAGCTCTACCTAATGTTTCCATGAAACGGCTAAACATACTAGTACTAGGCTGTGGAGCTTCGGGAGGTGCATGGCCTTCTCTCTCAATGTTTTGGGTAGGGTATGCTTCCATGATTTCTGAGTCGGAGGAGGAATCACTAGCGGCTATTTTAGGGTCTTGGGTGGTGCTACCTTGTGTCCCCGCTGAGGGTCTAGAGCTTATCGTGGATGGGTAATGGGTGTCCGTATGAACAGAGGCACCCTCAATATGCTCGTGTTCTAGCACCCGCCCAGAGCGTAAGTGCATGTGCTTTTGATACCCTAAGGTGTCAAAAAGCTGCTCTAGGAGGCCTTGTGACTAGTTTTTAGCGTGTTTTTTGTTTGTTTTTTTGCTAGATTTTTTAGAGCGTGTCGTGGAATGGGCCATGTGATAGCTCAAAACGAGCGTATCGGTCAGAGGGTCGTGCCGTGCTTTACAGCCCTCCGTTTGGTCACTCTATGCCCTCGGAATCCCTAAAACTGTCAATTTCTAGTAGGGAACTAGGCCCAAACTAGAAAGTCTAAGGGTGCAAGTGGGAAGAGAAAGGAGGAGAGTGGAGGACTTGTCCCACATGCTCTCATTCTCTCTTGAGGGAGTAGGGTATATATATAAGAGTGAGTCTAGTATATATCATAAGACTGAGGACTGCGGCCTGGGCCTGGGCTCGGGCTTGGGAAACCGATCCCGATCTATCTTTTATACAAACCAACCCGTCTGTTTTAAGAGTCACGTTTTTTATTTTCGAAAAATATCGCCGCCCACTCGCTCGCGTTTTTAATTTCCGATTTTATTTTATTTTTCAAAATTATTTTTTTTTTCTCAAAAACTTTTTTTCTTCCCAATTTTTTTTTTTTTTTCGGTTGATGCAGAAAATACAGAAATTGAAAAAAATGCAGAAAAACGCAAAAAATGCGGAAAATGCAGAAAAAACGCAGAAATTGCAGAAAAAATGCAGAAATTGCAGAAAATGCAGAAAAAACGCAGAAATTGCAGCAAATTGACAGAAATGCAGAAAATTGCAGAAATTGAAAAAACGCAGACAATAGCAGAAATTGAAACTTGACAGCAATTGCAGAAAACGCAAAAAACAGAAATCTTCCACACACTCCTTCCCTGCCTTTCCTATGATAGAAATTGCACCACAAGGAAGAGTAAAGTGCTAACCGAGCTTAGTGTAGGGCATATCCCCGGCAGCGGCGCCAAAAATGTGCGCTCCTTGCCGCACTGTCGAAGCAAGGGACTTGCCAATACACCGTGTGCGAGCCACAAATGGCTCCAAGCACACAACAAGCCTAAACTAGCAAGCTCAAGAAAACAAAGGGTGTGTCACTCACCGCTCTACGCTCGCCTTCGTGGTGGATTCCTCGCCGCGATGAAGAAGAAGCTGCAGTCGTGCCGCGCTCAACCGCTTCGCCGCCGTCGTGCCTTCGTAATGCTCGATCGCACACACACTCTCCCTCTCTCTCTCTCTCACACACACACACACAAGGAGGTGAAGAAGAAGAAGATGGAGATGGAGCAAGAGCACTCTTCAATTGCACAAATGAGAGAATGAGTAAAAATTAGGTTTAGTTGGCTTTTATAGGAGCTCACCCCATTCACACTTGGGCGCCCATGCTTAACCAACTAATCCCTTGAATGTCCAAGTTAAAGTGCGCCTCTCATCGGCGATCACTCTACCTTTCCCTATTGGTCCGACAAGCCCGGTACCTGACTCTACCAAATACATAATACGCGTCCATCGTAGGTGATGGGTGTCCGTGTGCCGTGAGGGTTAACATCTCCCTACAACCATGATGTGGACTCTCTATTGTGACGCTCATTTCAGCCATTTTTGAGCATCAAGAGTCGCTTATGACCTCCACTCACACCACGTGACATATTCATTTGGTCCCATAGGTCATATTTGACCTTTGAGGATGATAATACAAAATCAATCTATCTCTCTCTCTCTCTCTCTCTCTCTCTCTCTCTCTCTCTCTCTCTCTCTCTCTCTCTCTCACTCTCTCTCTCTCTCACACACACACACACACACACACACACACACACACAATCTAATCGTTCATAGTACCGTTGTTGTCATGCACAATAAATAACAACTACATGCTTTACATGTGTCAAAAGGCTAAAATTAACTAGTGGGCATTTATTGCACCGTATAATTTTGATAGAGAGGTCACTTTCACACTTAATGGGTTGTACAATATTTGTTGGCATGCTTGTTGTAGCACCTTAGAGAGAGAGAGAGAGAGAGAGAGAGAGAGAGGGAGAGAGAGAAAGCACAGCTCAGAAGAGCATCACACAAGGTGACAATGCTGAGGTCTTTCTATCCATCAGAGCAACCCAAATTCTACATATATCTGCAGGTATGAGAGAGAGACATAGAGAGGGAAGTAGATTAAGAGAGAGAGAGAGAGAGAGAGAGAGAGAGAGAGTAGATGTGTGTGTGTGTGTGTGCGTGCTACACTAGAAATGGTATGTTATTGGGATTACGACATAAGCCTAAATGACCACTGGGTCATAATTTTGTCGAGTTTGCAGAATGGCATGCAGAGACAATTCTATTATTAGTAAAACATCATACATGCGCCATAATTCCACTTTGTTATAGAAAGATAGATAGATATGGCAATGAAACAACGGAGTAGAAGTAGAGTCAGAGTACAAAAAGAAAGAGAGAGAGAGAGAGAGAGAGATAGAGAGACTGGTTTGTGTGTTTGTGTCCCTGTGTGTAATAAAGATGAATTATAATGTTATGGAAATCCAAAATGATATATGACAACGACTTCGACTAGTGTGAACAATGGCGTGCAGATATCAATCTATCTTTTGCAAAATCGCACCCGCGCGCATAATGCCACTTTCTCAGAGAGAGAGAGAGAGAGAGAGAGAGAGAGAGAGAGAGAGAGAGAGAGAGAGAGAGAGAGAGAGAGAGAGATTTTAGATAGATAGATAGATTTTATTATTGTCCTTGGAGGTCAAATATGACCTATGGGACCAAAGTTACATATGATGTAGTATGTGTATGGCTGATGAGTGACTCTTGATGCTCCAAAATTGTGGTGATGAGAGTTGCAATTGAGAGCCCACACTGTGTCTGGGAGAGGAAAGTGTGTAGGTCTATGTCATGGCTGAAAATATGAGAGAAGCAAGTTCGGATGTGACCAAAAGCTGAGCACTCTAGTAGTGTGTGGTACTCAGACTCTCGAACTTGCAGTGAGCATAATGTGCACAATTGATTTGACTCTTCTTCATTGCCCCAACGCCCTGTCTCGCATTGAACGGAATGGGACCTAAGCCGAATGGCTACGATAGTGCGTACTGTTGACAAGGGGATAGGCTCAAGCATGTAGGTGTGAGTACGGTTTCCTCTTTCAACAAAGAACATGGTTTTGTAGTTAAGGGCAATATGGGTCGTGTAATGTATGAAGCATGACCCATCGGATTTCTCCCAAGCTGTAGTACATTGGCATTGTAGAAAAGCTTCATTCACTTGGGAGTCAATTGAAGCATCATGTAGCAAGTGTAATGCTTCCCATCTCCCAAACCAGTTCTTTATGTCTTGCATCCATCCTGTGCTCAAGATCTTGCTTTTATGCGTCCTTTGAAATTTTTTGCTTGCTTCCCATGGAATTGTAGGAAGTCGATGTGAGGGATTTTGTGCATCTTTATCATGTACTCCACAACCCTTTCCATGCCCATAACCTCAATTGGAAGAGATCCCGACTCAAGAAGTAGGAGCATATATGGTGTTTGTGTCTTAACTTGGAAAATGTTTGTAAGAAAATGCTTTTGGACATTCTAAACTCTTTCCAAGTAGACTTTGAGATGCTCCCGTCCCACACTTCAACTCCATAAAGAAGAACCGGTGTCACCAATGCATCAAAAAGGTACTTCTTGAGAACCCAACACTTGATGTTTCCCGCATCACACATGTTCTCATATGCATAATATACTCTCTTTCCTGCTTCCAAATGATGCATAGCACATTCGTGCCAAGGTACTTGAAGCTCTCGATACCTTCAAGTGTCTCATTGTTGTACACAATGCATGGCGTCTCCTTATGGTTGGTTTTTGCAAGAATAACCTTTGTTTTGCATTCATTCACAATCAGACCACTGTGCAAGCAAAAGTTCTCAAGGACAACCATAAGCTTTTGTGCATCTTCTAAAGTGTGTGCTAGAAGCACTACATCATCCGCATACAATAAAAGCATGATTATCGCATTGCAAATAGTGACCTCTTCAATGCCTTCTTCTTGCATAAAGTCAAGTACCATTTGTTCCAAGTGATCGATGAATAGACCAAAGAGAGTTGGTGACAACGGACATCCTTGTTTAACCCCAATAGTGCTTACAAAAAATTTTGAAATTCCTCTTCCCATGTGCAATTGAAAAATCACCTTCTCATGAAACGTCGCTCCTGTTCCTTTAACTCCTCCACATCCACATTCTCAACATTCTTTGTTTGATCCAAAGCTTACATGAGTGAGGAATTAGGAACCACATTGTTACCACATACATCAGCCCAAGACTTGATTGTGCATACATTTTTCATGTCGCATACATCTTGGCTCATGGTGTCAAATTTCTCCTCTTTCAATACATGGTCATGCTCTACTTTGCTCATATGTTCCTTCAAAACATTCAAGTCCACAAGAGAGCGTTTACATTCCTTGACTTCCTCTTCAAGTTGTATCAAACGTGTTGTTTGCATCTCAAGTATCCTCTTAAGATTCTCATTCTCAACCACAAGTACCCTTAGCGTGCCATTCTCCATTGCAAGTGCCCATAAGTGTTTGCCTTGTTTGTTTACGGTCTCTTGCATGATACCAAGTATGCCATGATCATGGTTTTTGATGTCGTTGGTTTGGTGGTTGTGTTGCTATCTCCACACTTAGGAGATTTTGGATAATTTTTTACAATGGTTGTGGACCTTGTTGAAGAAGAAGATCCCTTGCTGTCGGAAGACATTGTATGTGAAACAAGAGACGAGAGTCAACTTTTTTGAACCTGTGCATTTATGAAATGCTGCTACAAAAATGCCTTCCGTAACCCTAAAACGTTTTGTCTTTACATCAATGCATAGAGGGCATTGTCTCTTTGATTGAGGCTATAGATTATCCAAATCGGAGTTTGGATGAAGAAGTTATGATCAAAATAGTGAATTGTTGTCTACTAGGTCAAAAAATGACTGCACTAGAGAGAGAGAGAGAGAGAGAGAGAGAGAGAGAGAGAGAGAGAGAGAGAGAGAGAGAGAGAGAGAGAGAGAGAGAGATAGATAGATAGATAGATAGTTCTATTATCGTCCTGGGAGGTCAAATATGACCTATGGGACCAAATGAACATGTCACGTGGTGTGAGTGGAGTTCATAAGTGACTCTCGATGCTCAAAAATGGCTGAAATGAGCGTCGCAATAGAGAGTCCACATCGTGGTTGGGAGAGGAAGGTATGTAGGGAGAGCTCATGGCTGAATATATGGGGAAAAGAGGACCTAATGTGGTCAAAAGCTGAGCACTCAAGTAGTGTGTGGTACTCACTCTCTCGCACTTGACAAGGGCATAAGGTGCAAAGTCGATGACACTCCTCGCCAGTGCCCCAACGTCCTGTCTCGCAGCGTAGAGAATGGGAGCTAAGACGAATGGAGGCAATGGTGCGGATCGCACTCAACGGGATGGGCTCAAGGATGTAGGAATGGGTTCGGTTACCTCGTTCCGAGAAGAAGAGAGATTTGTAGTTTGGGGCAACGTGTGTGGTGTAATGGCTGAAGCGAGAACCTCCGGATTTCTCCCAAGCCATGATACATTGGCGTTGTAAGAAGGCCTCATTAACTTGGGAGTCGATCGACGCATCCTTGACCAAGTGACATGCATCCCATCTTCCAAACCATTTCTTGATATCAAGCATCCACCCCGAACTTAGTATTTTGCTCTTGCATGTCTTTTGAACCTTTTGACTTGCTTCATATGCGATTCTAGGAAGTCGATGCAAAGGGCTACGTTGTGTCTTACTAGTAAATGGCAAGAACAAAGGTAACCGCAAGAAAGGCAGGCAAAGGACCAGGTTTGGAGGCTAAAGCAGGAGGAAGATCTACTAGTAAAAAGAAGAGACCAAGAAAGCCCATGAAAATATTGAAAGCTCCAAGGATGAAGAGGCTACAAAAACATATCAAGCTGTTCAAGGAAATTAGGAAGGCTAAAAAATGTATTAAGATTCTAGAACCAAAGCTTCCATTCCAAAGACTAGTCAGGCCAATATGTGAGGAAGCATGTTTTGAGACCATGAGGTGGAAAGCACTGTTGGCACTACAAGAGGTAGCAGAAGATTTTTTGCTAGAATATTTCAATGACATAACCATTGTTGCATCACATGCACACAAGGTAATGAAATGGACAAGGACTGTGAAACTTTGAAAAGAGTAAGATGGAGATATGATTAGCTGCTCCAGCCCAATGAATTTATAGATAATAAAATGAAGGAAATTTTGGTTATTCCTCCATCAAGGCCACAGGCAGAGGTGAAGATTGTAGAAGTCACCCACAATGTGTATATCAGGGCCAGGGCTGAGCAAGAAATCGGCAAGCAAAGGAGATGAATAAACTAAAAGAGAGGAAAAGGTAGAAAATGCTATATAAGAAGAGATTAACAGCTACCACATTGTTACACACGAAATCGATATCAGCAACAACAAAATTTAATCATCGATGGAGGAAGGACTAATAGCAGACATACAACTAGAAGATGGTATAAGAAGACTTGCATTAGATTCTATGGATATCAATATATTGCGGGATCGAGATGCTCAAATCTCAGATTCAATTGTCTATATCTTCCTGATGTAAGATGCTTTCACCAACTTCAACATGTTTCAATTCAGCCTTGAGGCTAGAGACTAACAACTATTAATTGTCTTGTAGTTTGATCAAGAGCCAGCTACTTGCACAAAGTCATGCAAAAATATATATCTTGTATCCCCAACTTTCTTTCTTTCTAAGAATGAAAAACACCCCTATCAGCATGTTTGAGAAGTGGCTTGCCCATTGTCCAATGCTGCAAGTAACAACCATAATTTTTCCATATGAGAGCAATCACCATTGGAGCCTTGTTTGCATTGAACTTGACAAGCCAACTGTTTGGACACTAAACACAATTCGAGGAACGCATCCAGAAGTGAGACTGTGAGTATTGAAAATTATAAATTGGTTTTATTTTGGATAAAGTATGGAGACAATTATTGTGTTGGGTTCATACCAACTCATCCTGCTTGCAAATGCAAAAAAAGACTGTTGCATGCATATGGAAGGCTATGCGGAAATCTAGAGCTGTATAGGTCAAAAATTAAGGAAGTCACGATGCCTTTACAGACGGATTCCAACTCGTGTAGATGGAGGTGCCTCCTCCATGCTGAGTATATACTGAAGAGCTTTTTTGCACTAAAGCCATTCATGTCAAAGGTATGCATTTTGCAGAGCATTGCTATAACATTGTGACTGTTTGGACAAAAATGTGTCTCAGTTCCTTTTTGTTTTCATTTTGTCTTTTGCAGAGTGCATTGGAGAAGTACACCTTATAGCAATGTTTGTTTCCAAATGCAATGTTGTGACCTCCATCGTCCAATTGTCCTGTAGAGATCATTTTTTTGCAAAGAGAAGGAGCATACCTAATATCTTTAAGCTTTCATTCATTTCCATTAGCGGTTTTCACACAAATATTTCCTTTGACGACAATTTCACAAGCTTCATTATCTCCCAAGTATACATACCCAAAATTACCTTTGGTGTAATCTTGGAAATGTTGCTTGTGCGGTGTCGCATGGAATGAAGCCACGGAATCTACTATCCAAGAATTAGACACATTTTTTAATGAGAGAATTAGAGCATCTTGCTCTACTTTACTTGCCACATTGGCCTTTGATGTTGGCTTGTTGTCTTGAGAGTCCGACTCCTTCTTCTTCTTCTTGGACCAGTAATCCTTCTTGACGTGGCCCTTCTTGCCATAGTTCCAACATTCAAGAACTGACTTTGTGTGTGACTTGCTCCGCCTTGAGCGATTACGACCCTTTTGATTTTTGAACCTCTCCTTTGATCTTCCCCCTCGTTTTTGTTGATAGTGTAGCACTTGGTGATTCACTTGAGCTTCTCCTTTGCATTTCCGCACTTAGGAGAACACCCACAACGTCATCAAACTAAAGGGTCTTTGGCCATCACAAGGTTGTCCCAACTATCCGGTAGAGACAATAGTACAAGGAGTGCTTGCACTTTGTCATCAAAATTGACCTTCACCGACTGAAGTTGATTTATGTTGGTGTTAAAGGTATTTAGGTGTTTTTCAACTAGACCACTCTCTGCCATTTTTGGATTGAAAAAGCGCTTCATGAAAAATATTTAGGTGTTTTGCAACTATACCACTCTCTGCCATTTTTGGATTGAAAAAGCGCTTCATGAGAAATACCTTATTGGATGTCGATGGTTTCTTGTAGAGGCCGTCGAGTGACTTCATCAAGTCCTCCATGGTCTTCCATCTCTAAAACGTTGAAGGACATCGTTAATGCCAATCTTAACCGGATTATTCCTAATGCCTCTTAGTCAAGGATAATGCATGCTTCATCTACCATCATTGCGAGCTTCTTTGCAAGACCACCTAGTGGCAAATAAAGGTGCTTCTGGTAGAGATAGTCTTCAATCTGTATCTTCCAATGTTGGTAGTTTTTGACGTTGAACTTCTCAGTCTTGAGCTTACCTTCTTCCACCATTGCTCCCACTTAATTCAAGGAATCCTTTCCTTGAGATACTATAGCTACGAGGAGAAAACCTTGCTTTGATACCAATTGTTAGGAAATAGGACGTAGCTAAGTAGATATTAGAGTAGTTTTCTTAATGGAGAGAGATAATTTTTCACACACGAGAGATTATAGAGTAGAGAGAGAGAGAGAGAGAGCACACATGATATATGTGGTTCACCCAATGTGGGATACATCCATGGAAAAGCAGACACTCAATGGCTTTAGTACTTTAAACTAGAAGTAGGTTACAAAGGGATTACACCCTTAATGGAGCTCCCACCTTGCTTCACTCTCACCACCTCACATACACCTTGTTTCATCAACTTCACAACAACAAGGTAAGACCAAGAGCATTCCAATGGCATGCACCACTTGACCTACAAATCTGTTCATGCAACGTCGGTGAAGATACAACAACTTGATGCAGCTGACAACAACCTACAGATGTGTTAACTCTACATCTAACCTATGCCATAGTGTGCCCAACATTACATCAATTTGCCAAAATCTCCTCTAGCATGCTGAGAAACTCTCCTCTTTGGAAATGATAATATGCTAATACCCATATTAAACCATGTGCATACATTGAAATGCCTTTATTCTCTTGAAATTGAAACATTCAATTTATAAATTAGATTGCTAAGTATGTTTGAAGTTCTATATTATAGCAATATGAACCTTTTTTTTTTTGCAAAACACACCATAAATGGGTAGAATATATATATTAAATTAAAAATTAAAATAGACTCATGCACATATCGTGCCATGAGGGAATCCAACCATAGCCACCAAACCAAACCATTCAAATGGCAACTGGAACATAACAAACATACCAATTCATAATACAAAACCCATGGCTTTACAAAGGCCTTTTACCCAATACAACAAAAACAACCAGACATCAGATACATTTGACACAATAGAGCAGTATAAGGGCGGAGTCTGAAGCTCCATCACCATCAAAAATATTGTGGAGGAAGGCAAGGTGCAGCACAACCCACTAGCTGCCACCAAGCAAGGCCATGCCGCCGCTTATCCAAAACACACAGGACTGTATCAAGCACCAAATACAAAATGAGGACCACGAACGAGAGCAAGATCGGGCCAATTGGGGGGCCTCACCTCATCAAATGGTGTGCCCTGAATCCACCATGAGGGTCTTCTCCACCCACAAGGTGACACCCATCTGGGACACGAAAAAAAAGAAGACATGGCCACCCTTTTTTGCTGCATGAGACATGGGAGGGGCGGCAACACTCAAAATTCCAAAAATGAGGGGCAGAGACTTGAGAGGCACAATTTATCAAGGGAGAGGTAGCCAAGATCCCCCCACCAGGGCTATAGCCCTTGTCTCTCCGACATCTACACTAGCTCTTCAATCCGCCATCAGCTTCCTCGATGCCCGCTGACAAAAAGCACACCCTACCTCAACAAGCCCCTAGGCCTCCCCACCGTGGCTTATTGTAGGCCGCATGCGATTCCCTACTCATAGGCCTCACAGCCTTGCAACCCTAAGTTATCACAACAATGATAAATACTTTAGTAATATAAGATTTTTTTTCCCAAACTCATAATAGTGATTGTACTTATATATTACAAAACCAAAAAAGATACATTGAAATCCATGCTTCTACCAAGCCATGGTATCATCTAGCAACCAAGCATACAGAAACTGTTACATTGGTTGATGAAGGGTGCCACCCTAAAATTGTACATCAGCACAAAGGGGACTTAAATCAACTTGGGGTTGCCACCAAGGAGAGAACCCTGCCAAACCACAGCCCACCCCTTGACCGCAAAGCCGTATTCGGAGACAAAATTTGTCAAAGCGAGATAATATAGGTATCACTTTTTTTTGAGCCAGTCTTTTAAATAGACTCGCTGTGGTGTTCATCGGGCCCAAAACCATAACAATGTGGCCATTGAGATCGACTTTTTGGTCCACATGGCCAACGAGCTCTGTCTTTTGAACCGGAACTTCCTCTACCCTATTGTCAAGAAGGGTGGCTTAGATGGGTCCTTGAGACTCCATGGTTAGAGTGCCAAGTGACTCAAGCTCATCATGATTCCTAGTTGTTGTACTCTTAGGTTTGTCTTGCATCTCCACTGCCTAGTTATCTGGCACTTGACTTGATTCCCTCTGTTTCAACTCACTTTTATCCGCTTTCTCTGCAGACCTCTTGGAGGTCATAATAGGCACATTATCCATGGAAGCACGTCTCCATGTTGTCTTGCCTGTCGGATTGCAGGCCACAATTGCCTTGAGGCACTTCCTAGTAGAGTGTCCAATTCACATTTATAGCTTGCATCGGGGAGTGAAGGAAAAATTAACTCTTGCGGATAGGCACCGGAATCTCCCATATTGAGATCCAGGTACTTTGGGATGGGTTTGCTCATGTCCCACACAGTGCATACTTTCACCCCGCGCTTACCCATTATATCTTTGGAATGAAAAGCATATGGCCCATAAGATTGGAAACAGTGTCTAAATGGCCCCGTAACCATAAAGAAAGTCTCTTTAGCATGACCCATACAGGGCAAAAGTTCATAATCTCTTCATCTAGACAGAACTCAGGCAACCACGGCATTGCATAGGCAAAGTATGAGGCCCCCCGAAAAACCTCCTATGATAACCATATCTTGAACCATTTGCTAACACCACGGATTTCATAATCACGTGATCACAGCTTTTTTTTGTAATAACACTTGGGAACGTGTTAGTAACATGTTAACAACTTCTGATGTTCACAAAAATTTCGGTGTGACTTGGGAACCGGCCAAAACCTCGTTGGGTTTTGGATTAGCCTGGCGGGGTCCGTTGGGTATCTCCAATACCTGACGCGCTGCATTTTCCTATATATAACTAGCCACAGTGGGACCTTTGGGATATATTTCCTGACCATCTTCTCACCCACAAGTATTAAGATTTGTATGTGTGGGTCTAAGTGGATGTTTGTGCTCGTGCGAGCAGCTGCACACAGTCACAGTAGTGCACGGCTTCACAAGGGGTGCATGCGTGTGTAAGACCATTCTTCAGAATGGTGCTTATCATGGGGCACTTGGTCAATAACACGGTTGAATAGTGTCCCTATGATAAGCATGGCACGTCGTAGGGGTACTAGTTGGTAACGCGACAATAATAGTATCTTTATGATGATGTCACCTTCCCTTCCCTTTATCAAATGTAGGCATATGGTTGGTAACGCGACTAAGTTATGTCTGTACACAATTCCTATTCCCCTAGATTCAAGCAACACCTTGTTGGTAACGCAACAAAATGGCGTCGTTCGCTAGTACATGTTGTATTTTTTGCATATTGCAGCATTTGGTCAATAACGAGGCCAAAAAATATTGTAAACTTGTTTGGTTTGCCGGTTATGCGGCTTGTATTGTTTTTTTTGGGCATGATTCATGTGGTGCTTGGTCGGTAAGTATTTCTTGGATCATTGTTTACTTCATATTATCTTCCTCTTCAATTTGATGAACCTCTAAAATTTATATCATCTAATCTCTTTCTATCTCTATATTCTAAAAAATAAAGATTCACACCATGATGTTTGACCACTGCAGTTGCATGGGGGTGGGTACATGTGTGACCCCGTTTCTTGGGTCCACCTAGAAAATTTTCCCTTAGTCAAGGTGCCCCACCAGATTTTGTTGTATGGCATAGCTTACAGTCCCAATCTATGAATCAATCATCGATGTTAATTGCATATTGCCACTCTATCCCAGGTGCCTTTTTTGTCTTGCTAGTTTGAATTTGAGTTCTATCACTAGGTCCAACGTTTTCTTCCATCTCAAATAACCTATTCAAAAAAGCATGGAACAATGAATACATAACTAAAGTAACAACAAAGATACTCACGTATTACAACAACGTACATCTCTACACAAACATACACTGATTTTGATGATAAAATGTAGCCACACAATAATTTAAAACTCCTTTAAAAATTCGAGTATTGTGTTTATTATTCAACTATTTTAAAAACTTACTTTGTCAAATATATAGATCTACTTTATCGATAGTTTTGATGTTCTCTAAAGTATCCACAGATATTAATCTTTGTAGATGTACATATATCAACTTTTATTAAACCTCAAGCATCATAGCATGATAAATTCAAGTAATCTTTAAACAATATAAATGTGTGTTTTCAAATTAAGAGACATGAAAATGTTAACATACATACAATGCACACTACACACCCAATGAAGGATGTCTTTCGTACCCAATTAAAGACACTTTACACCAATCAAACCAAGGATCTATGTTTTCCCAATACTTTAGTATAAGACAATAGACCCTTGCTTAACATGGAACATATCAAATATCAAGAACCAATATTAGCCCCTAAGCAGGACTCTTGGCTCCATCATATCATTTATAAAGCAGCATGAATGAGCAAGCAACATTTAAATTACATGTGCTAGCTCAAATACAAACAAGATCAAGTGACTCCAACTTTGTTCCTAAATCTGCACATGTATTATCTATGAACCACACTCTGCCCACAATTCAAAGAACTGGACTAGTGATTTAGTAGCCTTAGGCAAGCATATAAGGAAAGAAGATCGTCCTTAAAATAAGGAACTTCTTCCCAAAAGGACCCTCCTAGCCAATCGAGAGTTCTAAACACTCCAAATTTTTCCCAAAAAACTAAAAATGTGCCTAATCATTTGCTCTATAAAGTGATGACATAGCCCGCCAGGCTTGGCTTTAGCGTTTTCTCGATGGGCCCATCGGGTAAACTTAATACCCGGCAGGGCTTGCGAGGTAAACTATAAAGCCCGACGAGTTTACAGGCAGATCAGATTTAAGTTGGTCATTGCAAAAGTTGTGTAGATATAGATGTGATCACAACATAAATTATGTTACTAACACATGTTATTAACGTGTCAGGCATTTGTGAACACATTAATGAAATCCTTGGATCAAACAAGCACTCTGCCACATAGAACCCTTTACCAAGAATGGAGAAATGACAAAATGGATGTTGTCGCCCAATACCATAAACCCTGGGGCATCATAAGTCAGCTAATAAAATATAAACCACAGAGCCAGTAGAGCATGCCTCTAATCCTTGCATCGCCAACTTGGGACTGAATCTCCATAGGTATTATCTATGAACCACACTGTACCCACAATTCAAAGAACTGAAGACTAGTGTCTCAGTAGCCTTAGGCAAGCCTATAAGGAAAGAAGATTGCCCTTAAAAATAAGGAACTTCTTTCCAAAGGGACCCTCCTAGCCAACCGAGAGTTCTGAACACTCCAATTTTTCCCCAAAAAACTAAAAATGTGCCTAATCATTCGCTCTATACAGTGATGACATAGCCCACCGAGATTTAGAGTTTGCTCGACAGGCCCGTCGGGTAAACTTAATACCCGACAGGGCTTGCCAGGTAAACTCTAAAGCTCGGCGGGTTTACAGGAAGATAAGGTTTAAGCCGGTCATTGCATTTGTGAACACGTTACTAAAATCCTTGGCTCAACAAGCACTCTGCCACATAGAACCCTTTACCAAGGATGGTGAAATGACAAAATGGCTGCTGTTGCCCAATCCCATAAACCTTGGGGCATCATACATCGGCTAATAAAATATAAACCACGGAGCCAGTAGAGCATGCCTCTAATCCTTTCATTGCCAACTTGGGGCTGAAGTCAACTTGAATTGCATACCCATCTTCAACCTTATTCAGGCTGAAGATGTTTACCCCGTGCAATAACTCTGCCTTCAAGGAGCACACACCAAAAGCGGGCAACTTCAATAACGTTTTTGGATAGAGCCATTTACCTCTAATTCACTTGCTCTTTTCTTACCCTCGGTAGGAAATATAAAGTCCATGCCAACGTGCCTTTCTCAATAATCCAAACCGGACTTGTTTTATGCTTCCATGGCCGAAGCCCAAAAAATACTTGTTTGCTTTTTATTTCCTATTGTAAACAAGTATTGTTATCCAATCCCATTAGCATGGATCATGATCGGTCCATATTCTTCACCCAAGTAGCTTCTTGCACACAGTTGCTAGCAACACTACAGGAACTCACCACAATGCTTACCCACACTCACTAAGACAACCAAAGTTCATAGATGATAGCATGATGAATTGTGATCGAAGTGTCAAGGCCCCCAACACTTGCTAATGGTGGATCGCAAAAAGTGTCAAAGTAACTAGCACAAATTGTTGCAGCACCCCTGGGATGCTAACATCCACTGCACCAAATAGCCCACATCCAACACTCCCAAGGTGTAGGTTCCCTTGCTAGGATGTCATCCCTAAACGTAGAGCTGAAATAGTAGCTCCTTCAGTTTGCAAACACCCCCAAGAAACGTAGATGCTGTCAATACCTACAACCTTAGCAGTGCACACACTTTCAATGCCCCACCATCGTACGTAGGCCTGTCATCGCTCATAGACTTCTCATCACATTTTTTTAGTACTTAAAGCATGTGGAGAAAGCATTGGTATGGAACTTCTTTCATCAAACTTTGATACTTTATAAACCTAGAAAAAGGAAAATGTGTGATTTGAAAGAGATGAGAATACATCAACATATAATAGACTCTTTCCCCCCCCCCAAATCACAATAGTGAAAACCTCAAAAAGTTACATTGTAAGCCATGCACCTCTCAATCCATGGCATCAACCAGCACCCAAGACATAATGCAAGAACTGCTACATCGAATGATAAAGGGTGCCACCCTAACATCAACACAAAGGGGACATATATTGGCTTGGGGAAGCCACCAAGGAGAGAGCCCTACCACAACACACCCCTTGACCACCAAGCCAAATCCGGAGACTTATCCCACCAAGATGAGACATTGAAGATATCACTTTTTTCTTATCATTCTTTTAAATAACTCATAGTGGTGGTTGTAGGGCCCGATACCTATATGGCTAATGAGGTCTAGTTTTTGGTCTTGCACCTCCATTGAAGGACACTCTGCTCCTTTCCTACTCCCACCAAGGCTCGTGGTCTCTATGCTAACCAACTGTGGCTTATCTTGAGCTTTATCAATAGGGTGCTCTGTCTGTTTTCTTAACTCACCCCGTGGTGAAACTCTCTATTGGTTACCTCCTCTATAGGCATGTTGGAATCCAAAGGAAACATGGACTCCCTAGACACCTATTTCCAAGTTGTTTTGATCACCCGGTTGTGATTAGCTGCTGCCTGGGGTAGTTTTTTAGCATAGTGTCCAATTCTTTGACACATGTAATAGGAATTGGGAAATGAGGCAAAGGATAGCTCTTCACAATAGGCACTAAAGTCTCCCATGTTGAGATCCAAGTATTTGCGTATAGGCTTACTCATGTCCCACAATATACACACTTTACCATCCAAGCCTGGTCTGACACATTGTAGCTTGGGAATAAAAAGCACTCGGCCCAAAAGCTTGGCAATAGTGTCCACATGGCCTTGAAGCCAAAGAGGAAGGCTCTTAAGTGTGACCCACACAAGGAAAATTTTCATAAAATCTTCATTCGGACAATATTCGAGCATCCATGGCATTGCGAATGCAAAGTATGAGGCCCCCTAGATACCTCCTCTAATAATGTAAAGATCCTTGGAATCTTGCATTTCACACCATCATAGGTTGTACTTGATGTATATTATTTGTCACTACACAATATGAGAGCTATAATCCTTAATTGAGTGAAAGTAGATTTTATATATTCAGTTGAATGTATAACGGTAACAGTAATTTGATGCATAATTTTAGATATAGAATGCATTGTGCATTGCAAAAGAGTATTGGTGCATGAGGCTGAAATCATACATATTGTTACTTTTGTTTGTGTTTTGAAAATGATTATCATTGTTCCAAAGTCTAAGTTAATTATTCTATGTTGCATGTGAAAATAGGTGAAAAAAAAACCTTAAACCACTACATATAAGGCAATGTGATACTCTTAAATGTGTCTTATTGGCTGCAAATTGCCAAAATTAATCATCAAGTGTGTAATTACATTGAAAAATCCATAGTTTTGTTTTATGCATAATGTCACATAGAGATTGCATTGCAAATCACACAATGTGTAAATGTCATTGCTTTCTTAATGAAGTTTTTGGTTTTAATATATATTAAAAAGTAGAGAATTGTTTTTAGAACTGAATATAGAGTTATTATGCCTTCAGCTATTAATGCAAGCAATGGACCAAAATGTCGATACAAGTGGTACGAAGTCCAAAAAGAAAAAAAAAAGGCCCCCGACAAAGAGTGGGTATTTGATCACACTATATGTGGTCAATATCATGATTAAAATTGTAAATTTTGCTAGCACATTTGACTAGGACTTTGTGAGGAATGCCTATTAAATGTGTACACTTGGCATTTAACTTGTGCATATGAATGTGTCGGTGCTGCTCGGCCACTAATAGCCCCTTGCACATCTTTCATCACCTTGATCGCTTTGGCAAAGTGGATTGATCTTGGACTTTTACCCACTTCATCTTCACTTATGCTCCTCTCATTCTTTATCGCATAGTTCTAATTTGGCCATGTTGCAAGTGGGAGGGAGGTCTTGTTTCAAATCTCTGCAGCTCTTCTTCATACTATCAAGCACTATTCTGATTTTATGTTGCGGGTCGAATTCTTTAATCCCTGTTGATATAAGTAACTCAAACTGCCCTTCTCCATGCAATCTGCACTCTGTATTCTCCCAAATAGTGCTAATGAAATCTTTAGTAAAGATGTCACTCTCATTTATTTGCTAGATTTAGGCACCTATACACAAAGAAATTTCATGCATGCACTCCTTCTGCCCATATCATAATTTTTCTTTCTTCAGGCTCATTATTGCATTGGAAAAATTAAAAATATATATAAATACAACTACATAGAGTATCGACGATCTTACACATGTTGGACTATCAAAATATCACGTTAAAGACATATAAGACTGCATAACACTATCTCAAACACTTCTAAAAAATTATGATGGATGATAAGCCATGAGTCCACTGAATCACTACTATGATGATAAGTTTTAATATAGAAAAATAAAAAAAATTACCGCAATTTTAACAAAAAATTCATACTTAAGGTTTGTAATGCATCTATCACCAACACTCAGTAAATAAGCAGTTTTCAAGGTTTCAAAATCACAAGCATCTTGTAATTTAAGCCCATTCAAAAAAATTATAGTGCAAGCTTTCTTGGAAGAAAACATTGCCACGAAAAACCAATGGAAGTGTATTTATGAATTTTCTAATTGTGTCCATTTAAAGTATTTTTATACAAAATAATATGAGATGAATGAAAAAATTCAGGAGTGGACTAAAACTAATCTTTGATAAATGAAAATTACAACATGCGTAGTTTGTGAGATAACATAAATCAATAAATATGGCTTGCATAACTATCAAGTAGTATCACCTTATGTAATAGAGTTGTAGATGTTGTATATATGCAACATAAGACATTGCAAATTTAGATGAATTAAATGTTCATGTGGATGTCTATTGTAGTGAAACATCGACTACTGTTTTACAAAGGTGCTTTTCATTATTATAGCTATTGTTGAGATTGTACAAATGCGACATCCTATTATAAATTTTATGAGTACTTTAGATAACATTTTCTAAGTTACGAAGGTATTTCTTGATATGTCTTCTAGATTGCATGTATCCTTTTATTTAAAATTTTGGAAACACAATACTAAAATGTTCTTTTTGGTACCAAACTATTGTTAATATACCAAAGATGGTTGACAAAAAAGTTGACAGATAGTTGTTATATAATTTTTAGAATTTTTTTTTTCCATAAATGAGTTATGATTTGATATGATATAATTTGACAAGAACAATCAACATAAAACATTTATACACATTACAAAAAATTGTACACAAAATACTCTTCACGCCCATGTTATCGACCAAGTATTTTGTATACCTAATACTCAAGCAAGCACAATAGGCATGCACATACAATTTATACAACGTTCATAAAGACCAGATCAACGACCTAAATGCCACATTTGTGCAAAAACACATGCTTCTAAAAAAAAACACAAATTGGCCTCATTATTGACCAAGTGTCGCTCATATCTAAATAGTAAAAAACAGTTTGAATATGAACATCATATGGCGATGTTGCCGACCGATGCCCATATGTTTCTTTTGCATGGGGAAGGAAAGTTGACTCATCATAATAATACTAATCTGGTCGTGTTATCGACGTAGTACCCATATGATGAGCCCGTACTTACCACAAGGACATCATATTCCTTGCTTTATTGAGGTGAAGCCCCGTGGTAAGCATTGTTCCATAGAATAGCTAATGCGCACATCCATGTTGTGTGGTAAGGGACCTTATTATTTTCGCACAATATGACAAAAGGCACACTACCACACAATGCACACACAACATAAATACACGAGTTGTGTGGTTCAATACTCTGCTACTACCACACACTACAACACAGAGCATGCTCCCATATGACTCCCTCTCTCCTCTTGATGTACCTGCATAGGTCTTCATCTCTCTCTCTCTCTCTCTCTCTCTCTCTCTCTCTCTCTCTCTCTCTCTCTCTCTCTCTCTCTCTCTCTCTCTCTCTCTCTCTCTTTAAGGCTCAAAAAATTCCATCCCATGGGCTCGGGCAGGCCCACCTTTTTATTAAGTTGCAAGCTCATCGGGCTTTTTCTTTTTTCAAGCAGGCTTGTCAATAAAATGTAGAAGAAGCCCGAGGGGATTTTTCTGGGTTACCAAGTCACCTTTGACCGACCGTCTTTTGTGATTATAATAACTGTGATTATGGTAATAACACTTAGTAATCACAAGAAATTTCCCGTGATCACATAATTATTAAATCCCTGCACATAAACTCCAAGTGTCATTCTCTATAAGTGCATCATATTCCGATTACATGGCAGCCATCCAAATTTCTCAATTTTGTGCTTCATCAAAAGAAAGAGATTCCTCCTCATCACAAAAATACAAATAGCCAAAGAATAACAATTTGATGCATGAGATGCATGGCAAGAACCTGAAGGAGTACGACTAGACAAGGTGCATCCAATTTACTATCACACAAAGTATGCACCAACCATTTTAGCTTACCTCTAGACCCCTCATTCTCAACCCTTCCACATCAAGTATATTTGCATCAGTAATAGGTCGATATGTAGTATTTTTTGAAATCCCCATAGGCCGTACATTTGCCTCATTATAATTTACATTCAAATTTCCACCAAGAAAGGGGAAACATGTCCCGTGAGCTTACATTCTTTGGTACATGATAACAAAGAATGAACAAAATCTTCCACAAATACACATCTCGTGAAACCAAGATATGTTTTTTTATTGTGGATGGTATAACCTATAACCTTTGCTTTCAGTAACAAAAATGCATTTAGCAGCCTTATCATCCAATTTTTTGCGCAATGTGTGTGGCACCAAAGCATGATCTAAACAACCAAATATGCAAATGTGATCAATAGATTGCTTCTTATCATGCCATGCTTCATAAGGATTCATAGACTGCAAAGCTTTTGTAGGACACTTGTTAAGTACGTAAGTAGCATACATGATGGCTTCAATCCAAAAGAAATGTGGCATAACTTGAATCTTGACCTAGTACATCGTGCCATCTTCGTAAGTGACCTATTTTTCGTTTCAGTAATACCATTTTGATGAGGTGTATACGGAACTCTACATTGGTGTTTTATCCCATGAATAGTTAAAAGTGCAAATAATTCATGAGACATATAATCCCCCCCTCAATCTAAATGGAGGGTGCCCTAGTACATTTAGAGACATTTCTAGCCATAGCTGAACTTGCTTGAAGCACATGAATGTAAAGAATGAGGATGCAAGAGAGCTACACAAGACAGGCACAAAGCACACAGAGATGGAAAGCTTCTTCTTCTTCTTCACAGAAAAGAGAGTACAAAATGACTAAGTGCTAAAGCTGAAAAGTAGCACATATGTACATGCGGTCACTAAGTGTGAACTCGCTAGAAGCGTACTAGGCTGGCACTATAAGTGTAGTCCAGCTGTAGAATCACTGGCAGAGATCCTCCGTGTCGGTCACCTAATGCGCCAGTGAGTAAATGCTGTAAGCGGCCAAGACCCGTAGTGGATGCCAGCTCAAGATGTAGAGCTCGACATCTCAACACTCCCCCTCGAGCTCTGCATGTCGCAGAGTCCAAGCATAGTCCGGAAACGTCGAAGCTTCTCAGCTCCGAGGGCCTTGGTAAAGATATCCGCTATCTGCTCCTCTGTGCTGACGTAGACCAAGTCGATGTCGCCCGCCAACACTCGCTCTCGAACGTAGTGGTAATGGACCTCTATGTGTTTGGTCCTGGCATGGAACACTGGGTTCCTAGCCAACTGCATGCTGCTGAGGTTGTCACAATGGATGAAAATCTGCTGGTCCACCTGCACTCCCAAGTCCTCAAGTAATGTGCGTAGCCAAGCTACCTCGCACGCCGCAACTGCTGCACCTCTGTACTCGGCCTCTGTGCTCGATAAAGCAACCGTAGGCTGCTTTTTGCTGCTCCAAGTAACAGCAGCACTCCCAAAAGAGAACATGAAGCCACTCGTAGATCTCCTATCAACAATGCTACCTGCCCAATCTGCATCTGTATACCCATACAATGCTAATGGTGCATCTGCTGCATAGAACAATGCGTAGTCAAGAGTACCTTGCACATACCTAAGTGTGCATCGTACTCCATCCAAATGTGGCTTCCTCGGAAGCTGCATGAACTGACTCTCCAAGCCTACTGTGTAGCTCAAGTCTGGCCTTGTGATAGTCAAGTAGATTAGACTACCCACAATCTTCCTGTACATGTTGACATCCTCAACAACATCACCCTTCTCTGCACTCAGCTTTGCATTCACATCCAAGGGAATAGAAATTGGCTTACAATCAGCCATACCATACTTTGACAACATGTCCAAAGCATACTGTCTCTGTGATAGCCATACACCCTCTGGAGTCCTGATCACCTCAATGCCAAGAAAGTAGCGCAACTCGCCTAAATCTTTCATTTCAAACTCCTGTTTGAGAAGACCCTTCACATGGTCAATCTCCATAGCATTGTCACCAACAATAATAAGGTCATCTACATATATGGTAATGACCACAATCCCCACATCACTCTCACGTACATAGAGTGAATGATCAGCATGAGCTCTCCTAAAACCAATACTGACAAGATACTTGGCAATCCTGTCGTACCATGCTCTAGAGCCCTGCTTCAAACCATACAAAGCTTTGAGAAGTCTGCATACATAATCTGGGTAACCTGGATCGACATAACCAGGTGGCTGATCCATATACACTTCCTCTTGCAACTCACCATTCAAGAAGGCATTCTTTACATCCATTTGATGCATAATCCATCCTCTAGATGCAGCCACTGCTATGACAGCTCTCACAGTTGTCATCTTTGCCACTGGAGCAAAGGTCTCCTCATAGTCTATGCCATACGTCTGTGCATAACCCTTTGCGACCAGCCTTGCCTTGTGACGCTCAATGTTACCATCGGCCTTATGCTTGGTTTTATACACCCATTTGCAGCCAATAGCTTTCTTGCCACTTGGCAATGGCACCAACTCCCATGTGTCATTTGCTTCCAATGCAGCCATCTCTTCATTCATTGCATCATCCCAATGCACATTTCCAACTGCATCCTCAAAACATGTGGGCTCCACATCCTGTATCACCTTAGCCATGTAGGCTTGGTGATGCGCTAGATACCCATCATAAGTCAATTTCTGAACTGGATTTCTGACTCTATTAGATCTGCGCGGTCTTGGGTCACTCCTTTGCCCTCTAGCATCTTCTTGTACTTTCCTTACACCAGGTGTCCTGACAGCCGGAATTCCAAATTCCTCATCAAGACTTTGTTCAGAACCATCTGAATCCATGTCTACATGTGAAAAACTTGATGATGCATCAGCCATAAAGGGAGGTTCATCAACCTTTTCCTTTCCTTTTCGTGATACATTCCATGTACCTGTTGGTGGAGTAACCTGCCTACGTAGTCTACCATTCCATGGTTTCTCAACAGAGCCACGAGAAGAGGACTCTTGTGGTCCACTCAAAACCTGTGACTTTGGCCTCACATTTTGTACAACCACATCATCTTTTACATCAGCCCCAATAGTGCCATGTGCATTACTGTACCAGCTGCTCATCTCATCAAAGACTACATCTCTGCTCACTCGTAATTCTCGTGTAGTAGGATTGTAGCACCTGTACCCCTTTTGTTCAAGGGAATATCCCACAAGAATACATTTCTCTGCTTTAGGATCCAATTTCCTACGCAACTCATCTGGTACATGCACGTAAGCTATGCAGCCAAACACTTTTAAGTGTGCCAAATCAGGCTTTGTACCTGTAAACTTTTCCTCAGGTGTTACATCATGCACCGCAGCTGTAGGTGTCCTGTTCATAATGTACACAGCTGTATTTACAGCTTCAGCCCAGAAATGATGAGGCATGTTCTTCTCATTCATCAATGCACGTGCAACCTCTGCAATGTGCCTGTTTTTCCTTTCTGCGACCCCATTCTGCTGTGGAGTATATCTGCATGTAAACTGCCTGTGTATACCATGTATTCGTAGAAAATCTGAAAAATCATTGGAGAAGTACTCTCCCCCTCCATCTGACCTCAATGTCTTGATTTGCATATCTGTCTCCTTCTCAATCATGACTTTGAAGTCTTGAAAGTGACCAAACACTTCACTTTTGTTACGCATGAAGTAGACCCATACTTTCCTTGTATGGTCATCAATGAAAGAGACATAATACCTGCAACCATGTATACTTGCAGTATCGGTTGGACCCCAAACATCTGTGTGCACCACCTCAAGTGGCTTTTTACATACATTGCGCTCATGTGGAAATGAGCCCTTTGACTGTTTCCCAAACTGGCATGCTGCACACACTTTATGCATACCATCCACCTTGAATTTGGGCAAACCTTTTACAATCTGTTTTGATTGCATGCTGCGCAATCTCTGCTCATTGACATGGCCAATGCGTTTGTGCCAAATGTCAACATCAGCCACAACACCTGTGCCCTGTGCAAATAATGCAGCTTTTACCTCAGGCATGTCTACATTCAGCGTAAACATTCTGCCCACACATTTGCCCTCTGTGATCAGCTTACAGCCATTCTGGAAATCTTCTACATAACAGCCATTTGGATTGAAGCGAACCTGCAAACCCTGCTCAACCATTTGTCCAACAGAAACAAGATTCTTTGTAATGTTTGGGACATGAAGTACATCTGCTAAGTACTTTGATTTCCCACTCTTCGTATTTAGAGGTATGTCCCCTACATGAGCAATGGGGTGAGCTGTGTCATCTCCTGTCTGCACATAGCCTGACACATCTGGTTTGCGCATATCTCTAAACCACTCTCCACGAGATGTCATGTGATTAGAGGCACCTGAATCCACATACCAAACATCATCTTGGGTGGAATTCTCTGCAGTCATTGTATTCATTACATGCTGCATAACAAACATGCGCTCGTTTTTGCTGTCATCTGCATCTCTGCTAGTAGATGCATAGTTGCCCTGTTCTCTCTTTCTACTTGCTTTTCCCTTTGGACAGTCACGTGACATGTGACCACTTTCACCACAAGTCCAACATTCTCTACTATCTGGAGTATGTTGCTGCCTGCTTGATCCTGCACCACGACCTCTTTGACTCCCCCCGCCTTGAGACTGGTTTCCCCTGCCACCTGTATTGTTTTGATTTGATTGACCTTCCAGAAATTGGCCCCTGCAACCCCTTGGGCCTCGACCACGACCTCTACCTCTACCTCTGTTGGAGTTAGAATAGAAGGCCTGTTCAGAATTATTTCTGCCATGAGAAGAAGATGTGTCAAGGTTCTTCTCCTCAAGAATAAGCATAGAAATCAAATCTTGGAACACGGGGATGTCGTCTCTTGTATTCATGGAAGACCTAAAATGTACATACTCATCTCCTAGACCATCCAAGCATGCACGGACAATGTCATCGTCTTCCACTGAGACTTTAATAGATCCAAGAGCCTCAATGATACTCTTGATCTTCAAAGCATAATCATTGATGGAGAGGTTGTTCCTCTTAACCTGATTTAGCTCCGACTTTAGTTGAAGCTTCCTAGCCTTGGTGTTCACCTCGAACACTCTGCCTAAGTTTTTCCATGCAATGGCGGGGGTTTCAGCATCCTGTAGATAGCCCATCATGCCATCTGTGATGCTCATAGAAAGCCAATACATCACTTTGCTCTGGCCTTGTTGCCAGTCCCTCAAAGCTTTCCTTTGTTCTGCTGTAGCATTTGATTCGGGAATCTCTGGTTCCTTTTCATTGTCTCCTTCTACATAGTCCCAATAACCTTTTCCTTTTAGAAAATTTGTTATTCTGAACTTCCATGCAGGGTAGTTATTTTTCTCAAGCTTCTCAGTAACAATCTAACTGAAACCGTCAGACATCTTGAAGCACCAAGACAAAACAGCTGCAATCTGCAAAAACCTGCAAATCTGCTGAACCTGCTATCGTGGTTCCTGTAACGCTTTCTACACTCAACGAGTGTCCACAATCAAGCGTTTCACAACCACTGTACTTGTACAGTAAATCTCTGTATACTGCACTTTGGAGACTTGTTCAGAAACTTGTGCGAAAAACCCCTAAAAAAATTTTCACTGCGCGAGGCGCCTTCGACATCTGGTCGTGGATTGCGAACGAAGGGGTTGTGATGCTCTTGCTCTCTTAGCCTCTCTTGCCTGCACCAGGCTCTGATACCATGTAAAGAATGAGGATGCAAGAGAGCTACACAAGACAGGCACAAAGCACACAGAGATGGAAAGCTTCTTCTTCTTCTTCACAGAAAAGAGAGTACAAAATGACTAAGTGCTAAAGCTGAAAAGTAGCACATATGTACATGCGGTCACTAAGTGTGAACTCGCTAGAAGCGTACTAGGCTGGCACTATAAGTGTAGTCCAGCTGTAGAATCACTGGCAGAGATCCTCCGTGTCGGTCACCTAACGCGCCAGTGAGTAAATGCCGTAAGCGGCCAAGACCCGTAGTGGATGCCAGCTCAAGATGTAGAGCTCGACATCTCAACAATGAAGACCCATGAATTCCTATAGTAATCATCATTGAAAGTGAAAAAATATAGGTAATTGCATAAGGATGGAGTTTTCATAGTCTCACAGACATCACTATGCACAAGTTGCAACATGCATATAGCCCTTATTGAGCCATCCCTTACCCTTGACCTAGTACATTGTGGCATCTTCTTAACAGTGCTATTTTCCTTTCAACAATACCATTTTGATGAGACATGTATGGCATTGTACATTGGTGTTTTATCCCACGATTAGCCATAAATGCATTAAATTCATGAGACATATATACACCCCCAACCCCCTTGATCTGAATGGAGGGTGCCCATATTACATTTAGAGACATATACTCCCCCCCTCGATCTGAACCATCCTTTTGAAACTTCAAACGTCGTATCTTACCCAAAATGCAGCCTTCTAAAACATGCTTAGAAGGCTTGAAGAGGTGGCAAAGAAGCAATCATATCAATTTTTTGCAAACGTAGAAAACTAGCAAAATCCGAATACCCAAAATGTGCATGCCAAAGTTTTGCATCTGAAATAAACTTCCAATTCAAAACTACGTTTGCAAAAATTTGCGCATACTTGTCATACAAAGCAGGATTATACAGCCCACAACACAGAATGCTGGATGCAACTATTTCATCACTAAAACTAAGATTATGAAATATACATATGCCATCCACAAATTTGACAGCAAGACCAAGTATTGCACGTCCAAATACAAACAAAAGATTATTTTTAATTCCTAGTCTAACTCCCTTGATCGGATAAGAGACATTCTTGGCACGAATGACTATGTTTCCATGAGGGACAACCTCAACAAAGGTAAACAAGTCACGATGTGAAGTAATGTGCTTTGTAGCACCACTATTAAAGTACCACACATGTGAATCTACATCAAATAACATACATGCATCATGGACAAAAGGATCATAAGTACACTGCACTAAAATGCCCACTCTATATCTACATCACAATCTCCATTTTCAAAAGATTTTACAATAACTGTACTCGTAGTGGAACCAGCCCCTTTCTTCTTGGCCTCTTTTTCCTTCAACTTGGGACATTGCTTTATCAATAGCCCTGTAATAATGGCAATGCATATTCTTCTTGCCCTTTATACCAAAATTCCTAGATGAGGTGATGTCAGTAGAAGCATTGGAAACAAGTGATTTGCTACTCACCAAAGAACCATGAGAAGTGGCTACATTGTTGTAATTACCACCTTTTCTTTGAGAAACAATAAAAGCCTCTTCAACTACACTGTTTATCCATGTTCCTTGAAAGTGACTCTTGCAATGACAAAACTTAGTTCTTTGACACATTTCTACCTGTTGCGCGACCATCACAATAGCTCTTTTTGTACCAGATTTTTCATCTTGAAATTGATCACATGATGCCCCACAAGAAAGCCCAAAAGAAGTGGGGGATGGCACCTTATGAGATCACTGACATCTCATCAAATGAGAAGGCTCACATCACTGATTAGACCAGCAAATATCTTCATCGGAAGGTTCCAAGAGAATGACTAAAGTCAAGACCACCATATTCCCCAAGGAATTGTGGACAATACACCAAAAATATAAAGTACTAGAAGGGGCTAGATGCTTTCATCTTGATAGCTTCTTGATTACCACCATGGGGAGCATATTTTTGGAGAGCCCATGAACTGATCAGTTCCACCCAATACAATGGGGAAGCAACACAAACAAACAAAGATGGGCAAGAATAAAAGTGAAGATCACCCCAGAAATCATCAATGAAGCTCTTCATTTGCAGCAAGGGACCCACAACCTTTTGCACAAAACTAAGGCAATAGATAATGACAAAGCCTTCCTCAAGCAGAGGAGCCACAAGTTGACCTACCAAGATCTAATCTACTTCGAGACAAAGTTGCCTATGCAATTGATATCCCAACACTTCAAATTGCAAAATCCACTCCAATACACTAAAAAATGTTGCATATGGCAGTATGGTGATGGTCATGGGGCTAGCAAAAAGGAGGGGGGTCAGTTGCAACTTTGAAACCTACATCTTGGAAAATTTAGTATAAGAAAATATAAAGGGGAGTGATAAAAGAAAAACATACATGAATGATGGACCAATGCTAACCAAAATTTCCTACCAAGCATTAGGAATGATTGATGAACTACCACCCACATCAATGCAATTCAAGTTGATTCATGAAACCAAAAGAGCAATGAAGGCGGTGGTAGGATCCTCTACAGTACAACCCACAAAGAGGAAACAAAATGGACAAAGCTCAAAGAAACATCAGTCTGACAGTGAAGCGACCAAATCAGATGTGCCCTCGGAGTATCAATCTTGACCGGGAGCGGGAATGATACACTCAAACAAACACGATTAAAGGTGAGGTCAAACAGGACTACAAATACAACACCCATTACACAAACACAAAGATCTATGGAAGAGTCTCAAGCCAAAAGAGAAAAGCTTTGTCAGTAGAGGGATGAGGAAAAAAGAAACCTTCAAATTCAAACAAATGATGAAAGAGAGGATGATGAGAACCAGCCACTAGAACACCGAAAGGCCAAAGCTCTTTAAAAGGTCAAACAACACAAACAAAAGGTAGCCACGGAGAATTTGAATATTGCCAGTGACATCTGGCAATGAATTTAGAACGAGTTCAAATGCAAAGCTGAACAAAGAGGAAGAGAAGAATCCGAACGTTGTATGGGCCTTAACTGTCCACATCATATTGGATGGTTGTGTAATAGTGCAAGGTGAACTAGCGGTTCTCACCCCCACTCGTGAAAGGTCTTCTGGTTGGTTTGGGCGGTCCCGAACCATATTATGTTCTAAAATAGACCGTATGTCTCATACGATCCATTTTAGCACATATTATGGGCCTTGATTGTCCATACCATATCGGATGGCTGTGAAACATTATAGGGATGGGGGAATAGTTCTCACCCCCACCTGTGGAAAGTCTTGTGGCAATCCAATATGGTTTGGATGGTCTCAAACCATACTATGTGCAAGAATGGGTCGTATGGCTCATACGGTCCATTTTAGCGCATAGTATGGGCTTTGACCACCCAAACCATATCGAATAGCTGTGAGACTTTGCATGAGTGAGTAAATAGTAATCAAACTTATCCATGACAAATCTTATGGACATCCAATATGGTTTGAGAGGTCTCGACCCATACTATGTGCTAAAATTTAATGTATGAGCCATATGTGTCATTTTAGCACATAGTATGGGCCTTGATTGCCCATACCATATCAGATGGCAAGGAAAATTTCTAGAGGTGGAAAAATACACTCTCTCCCACTCATGAAAGTCTTGTGGCCATCCAACATAGTTTGGATATTCTCGACCCATATTATGCACTAAAATGGGTCGTAAGGCTCATACGTCCCATTTTAGCGCTTAATATGGGCCTTGACCGCCCATACAATATCAGATGGTTGTGTAACTTTACAAGAGTAAAATAATAATGATTTTCCCCATACTTGCAAAGTCTTGTGGCCATCCAATATGTTTTGGGAGGTCCCTAGCTATACTATAAGCGAAATGGAATCACCGCCTATTTTAGCACATATTATGAGTCCTAATCGCTCATACCATATCGAATGGCTATGAAAATTTATAGGGATGAAAGAATAGTGCTCATCTCCACCTCTACAAAGTCTTGTAGCCATCCAATATGGTTTCAATGGTCTCAAATCATACTATGCTCTAGAATGGATTGTATGTCTCATACGATCCATTTTAGCGCATAATATGGGCTTTAACCACTCAAACCATATTGGATGACTGTGAAAAATTGTACGGATGGGAGTGATCACTATTATTATACCCGTGAAAAGTTTCACATTCATCCAATATGGTATGGACAGTTAAGTCCCATACTATGCGCTAAAATGGGTTGTATGAGCCATATATCCCATTTTAGCACATAGTATGGGCCTTAAATGTCCACATCATATTGGATGGTTGTGTAATAGTGCAAGGTGAACTAGTGGTTCTCACCCCCACTCGTGAAAAGTCTTCTGGTTGGTTTGGGTGGTCCCGAACCATATTATGTTCTAAAATAGACCGTATGTCTCATACGATCCATTTTAGCACATATTATGGGCCTTGATTGCCCATACTATATCGGATGGCTGTGAAACATTATACGGATGGGGAAATAGTGCTAACCCCCACCTGTGGTCTCATACGATCCATTTTAGCACATATTATGGGCCTTGATTGCCCATACTATATCGGATTGCTGTGAAACATTATAGGGATGGGGGAATAGTGCTCACCCCCACCTGTGGAAATCCTTGCGGCAATCCAATATGGTTTGGATGGTCTCAAACCATACTATGTGAAAGAATGGCTCGTATGGCTCATACGAATTATTTTAGCCCATAGTATGGGCTTTGACCACCCAAACCATATCGAATAGCTGTGAGACTTTGCGTGAGTGAGTAAATAGTACTCAACCCCATCCATGACAAATCTTATGGACATCCAATATGGTTTGAGAGGTCTCGACCCATACCATGTGCTAAAATTTAATGTATGAGCCATATGTCTCATTTTAGCACATAGTATGGGCCTTGACTGCCCATACCATATCAGATGGGAAGGAAAATTTCTAGGGGTGGAAAAATACACTCTCTCCCACTCATTAAAGTGTTGTGGACATCCAATATAGTTTGGATATTGTCGACCCATATTATGCACTAAAATGGGCCGTAAGGCTCATACCTCCCATTTTAGCGCTTAATATGGGCCTTGACCGCCCATACATATCAGATGGTTGTGTAACATTGCAAGAGTAAAGTAATGGTGACTTTCCCCATCCTTGCAAAGTCTTGTGGCCATCCAATATGTTTTGGGTGGTCCCTAGTTATACTATGTGCGAAAATGGAATCACCACCCATTTTAGCACATATTATGAGTCCTAATCGCCCATACCATATCGAATGGCTATGAAAATTTATAGGGATGAAATAATAGTGCTCATCTCCACCTCTACAAAGTCTTGTAGCCATCCAATATGGTTTCAATGGTCTCAAATCATACTATGCTCTAGAATGGATTGTATGTTTCATACGATCCATTTTAGCGCATAGTATGGGCTTTAACCACTCAAACCATATTGGATGACTGTGAAAAATTGTACAGATGGGAGTGATCACTATTATTCTACCCGTGAAAAGTTGCACACTCATCCAATATGGTATGGACAGTTAAGTCTCATACTATGCGCTAAAATGGGTTGTATGAGCCATATATCCCATTTTAGAACATAGTATGGGCCTTAACTGTCCACATCATATTGGAGGGTTGTGTAATAGTGCAAGGTGAACTAGTGGTTCTCACCCCCACTCGTGAAAAGTCTTCTGGTTGGTTTGGGCGGTCCCGAACCATATTATGTGCTAAAATAGACCGTATGTCTCATAAGATCCATTTTAGCACATATTATGGGCCTTTATTGCCCATACCATATCGGATGGTTGTGAAACATTATACGGATGGGGGAATAGTACTTACCCCCACTTATGGAAAGTCTTGCGTCAATCCAATATGGTTTGGATGGTCTCAAACGATACTATGTGCAAGAATGGGTCGTATGGCTCATAGAGTCCATTTTAGCGCATACTATGGGCTTTGACCACCCAAACCATATCGAATAGCTGTGAGACTTTTCATGAGTGAGTAAATAGTACTCAACACCATCCATGACAAATCTTATGGACATCCAATATGGTTTGAGAGGTCTCGACCCATACTATGTGCTAAAATTTATTGTATAAGCCATATGTCTCATTTTAGCACATAGTATGGGCCTTGAATGCCCATACCATATCAGATGGCAAGGAAAATTTCTAGGGATGGAAAAATACACTCTCTCCCACTCATGAAAGTCATGTGGCCATCCAATATAGTTTGGATATTCTCGACCCATATTATGCACTAAAATGGGCCGTAAGGCTCATACGTCCCATTTTAGCGCTTAATATGGGCCTTGACAGCCCATACCATATAAGATGGTTGTGTAACATTGAAAGAGTAAAGTAATGGTGATTTTCCCCATCCTTGCAAAGTCTTGTAGCCATCCAATATGTTTTGGGAGGTCCCTAGCTACACTATGTGCGAAAAAGGAATTACGGCCAATTTTAGCACATATTATGAGTCCTAATCGCCCATACCATATCGAATGGCTATGAAAATTTATAGAGATGAAAGAATAATGCTCATATCCACCTCTACAAAGTCTTGTAGCCATCCAATATGGTTTCAATGGTCTCAAATCATACTATGCTCTAGAATGGATTGTATGTCTCATACGATCCATTTTAGCGCAAAGTATGGGCTTTAACCACTGAAACCTTATTGGATGACTGTGAAAAATTGTACGGATGGGAGTGATCACTATTATTCTACCAGTGAAAAGTTTCACATTCATCCAATATGGTATGGACAGTTAAGTCCCATACTATGCGCTAAAATGGGTTGTATGAGCCATATATCCCATTTTAGCACATAGTATGGGCCTTAACTGTCCACATCATATTGGATGGTTTTGTAATAGTGCAAGGTGAACTAGTGGTTCTCACCCCCGCTCGTGAAAAGTCTTCTGGTTGGTTTGGGCGGTCCCGAACCATATTATGTTCTAAAATAGACCGTATGTCTCATACGATCCATTTTAGCACATATTATGGGGCTTGATTGCCCATACCATGTCGGATGGCTGTGAAACATTATAGGGATGGGGAAATAGTGCTCACCTCCACCTATGGAAATTCTTGCGGCAATCCAATATGGTTTGGATGGTCTCAAACCATACTATGTGCAAGAATGGGTCGTATGGCTCATACGATCCATTTTAGTGCATAGTATGGGCTTTGACCACCCAAACCATATCGAATATCTGTGAGACTTAGCATGAGTGAGTAAATAGTACTCAACCCCATCCATGACAAATCTTTTGGCCATCCAATATCGTTTGAGAGGTGTCGACCCATACTATGTGCTAAAACTTATTGTATTAGCCATATGTCTCATTTTAGAACATAGTATGGGCCTTGACTGCCCATACCATATTAAATGGCGAAGAAAATTTCTAGGGGTGGAAAAATACACTCTCTCCCACTCATGAAAGTCTTGTGGCCATCCAATATAGTTTGGATATTCTCGACCCATATTATGCACTAAAATCGGCCGTAAGGCTCATACGTCCCATTTTAGCGCTTAATATGGGCCTTGACCGCCCATACCATATCAGATGGTTGTGTAACATTGCAAGAGTAAAGTAATGGTGATTTTATCCATCCTTACAAAGTCTTGTGGCCATCCAATATGTTTAGGGAGGTCCCTAGCTATACTATGTGCGAAAAAGGAATTACGGCCAATTTTAGCACATATTATGAGTCCTAATCGCCCATACCATATCGAATGGCTATGAAAATTTATAGAGATGAAAGCATAATACTCATCTCCACCTTTACAAAGTCTTGTAGCCATCCAATATGGTTTCAATGGTCTCAAATCATACTATGCTCTAGAATGGATTGTATGTCTCATACGATCCATTTTAGCGCAAAGTATGGGCTTTAACCACTGAAACCATATTGGATGACTGTGAAAACTTGTACGGATGGGAGTGATCACTATTATTCTACCCGTGAAAAGTTTCACATTCATCCAATATGGCATGGACAGTTAAGTCCCATACTATGCGCTAAAATGGGTTGTATGAGCCATATATCCCATTTTAGCACATAGTATGGGCCTTAACTGTCCACATCATATTGGATGGTTTTGTAATAGTGCAAGGTGAACTAGTGGTTCTCACCCCCGCTCGTGAAAAGTCTTCTGGTTGGTTTGGGCGGTCCCGAACCATATTATGTGCTAAAATAGACCGTATGTCTCATACGATCCATTTTAGCACATATTATTGGCCTTGATTGCCCATACTATATCGGATGGCTGTGAAACATTATAGGGATGGGGGAATAGTGCTCACCCCCAGCTGTGGTCTCATACAATCCATTTTAACACATATTATAGGCCTTGATTGCCCATACTATATCGGATGGCTGTGATACATTATAGGGATTAATGTCTTGTGGCCTTCCAATATGTTTTGGGTGGTCCCTAGCTATACTATGTGCGAAAATGGAATCACGGCCCATTTTAGCGCATATTATGAATCCTAATCGCCCATACCATATCGAATGGCTATGAAAATTTATAGGGATGAAAAAATAGTGCTCAAATCCACCTCTACAAAGTCTTGTAGCCATCCAATATGGTTTCAATGGTCTCAAATCATACTATGCTCTGGAATGGATTGTATGTCTCATACGATCCATTTTAGCGCATAGTATGGGCTTTAACCACTCAAACCATATTGGATGACTGTGAAAACTTGTACGGATGGGAGTGATCACTATTATTCTACCCGTGAAAAGTTGCACATTCATCCAATATGGTATGGACAGTTAAGTCCCATACTATGCGCTAAAAAGGGTTGTATGAGCCATATATCCCATTTTAGCACATAGTATGGGCCTTAACTGTCCACATCATATTGGATGGTTGTGTAATAGTGCAAAGTGAACTAGTGGTTCTCAGCCCCACTCGTGAAAAGTCTTTTGGTTGGTTTGGGCGGTCCCGAACCATATTATGTGCTAAAATAGACCGTATGTCTCATACGATCCATTTTAGCACATATTATTGGCCTTGATTGCCCATACTATATCGGATGGCTGTGAAACATAATAGGGATGGGGGAATAGTGCTCACCCCCAGCTGTGGTCTCATACAATCCATTTTAACACATATTATAGGCCTTGATTGCCCATACTATATCGGATAGCTATAATACATTATAGGGATGGGGGAATAGTGCTCACCCCCACCTGTGGTCTCATACGATCCATTTTAGCACATATTATGGGCCTTGATTGCCCATACTATATCGGATGGTTGTCAAACATTATAGGGATGGGGGAATAGTGCTCACCTTCTAGCGGTGGAAAAAGACACTCTCTCCCACTCATGAAAGTCTTGTGGCCCTCCAATATAGTTTGGATATTCTCGACCCATATTATGCACTAAAATGGGCCGTAAGGCTCATACGTCCCATTTTAGCGCTTAATATGGGCCTTGGCAGCCCATACCATATAAGATGGTTGTGTAACATTGAAAGAGTAAAGTAATGGGGATTTTCCCCATCCTTGCAAAGTGTTGTGGCCATCCAATATGTTTTGGGTGGTCCCTAGCTATACTATGTGCGAAAATGGAATCACGGCCCATTTTAGAACATATTATGAATCCTAATCGCCCACACCATATCGAATGGCTATGAAAATTTATAGGGATGAAAGAATAGTGCTCATCTCCACCTCTACAAAGTCTTGTAGCCATCCAATATAGTTTCAATGGTCTCAAATCATACTATGCTCTAGAACGGATTGTATGTCTCATACGGTCCATTTTAGCGCATAGTATGGGCTTTAACCACTCAAACCATATTGGATGACTGTGAAAAATTGTACGGATGGGAGTGATCACTATTATTCTACCCGTGAAAAGTTGCACATTCATCCAATATGGTGTAATAGTGCAAGGTGAACTAGTGGTTCTCACCCCCACTCGTGAAAATTCTTCTGGTTGGTTTGGGCGGTCCCGAACTATATTATGTGCTAAAATAGACCATATGTCTCATACGATCCATTTTAGCACATATTATGGGGCTTGATTGCCCATACCATATCGGATGGCTGTGAAACATTATAGGGATGCGGGAATAGTGCTAACCCCCACCTGTGGAAAGTCTTGCGGAAATCCAATATGGTTTGGATGGTCTCAAACCATACTATGTGCAAGAATGGGTAGTATAGCTCATAGGGTCCATTTTAGCGCATAGTATGGGCTTTGACCACCCAAACCATATCGAATAGCTGTGAGACTTTTCATGAGTGAGTAAATAGTACTCAACCCCATCCATGACAAATCTTATGGACATACAATATGGTTTGAGAGGTCTCGACCCATACTATGTGCTAAAATTTATTGTATAAGCCATATGTCTCATTTTAGCACATAGTATGGGCCTTGACTGCCCATACCATATCAGATGGCAAGGAAAATTTCTAGGGGTGGAAAAGACACTCTCTCCCACTCATGAAAGTCTTGTGGCCCTCCAATATAGTTTGGATATTGTCGACCCCTATTATGCACTAAAATGGGCCGTAAGGCTCATACGTCCCATTTTAGCGCTTAATATGGGCCTTGACCGCCCATACCATATCAGATGGTTGTGTAACATTACAAGAGTAAAGTAATGGTGATTTTCCCCATCCTTGCAAAGTGTTGTGGCCATCCAATATGTTTAGGGAGGTCCCTAGCTATACTATGTGCGAAAATGGAATCACCGCTCATTTTAGCACATATTATGAGTCCTAATCGCCCATACCATATCGAATGGCTATGAAAATTTATAGGGATGAAAGAATAGTGCTCATCTCCACCTCTACAAAGTCTTATACCCATCCAATATGGTTTCAATGGTCTCAAATCATAGTATGTTCTAGAATGGATTGTATGTCTCATACGATCCATTTTAGCGCATAGTATGGGCTTTTACCACTCAAACCATATTGGATGACTGTGAAAAATTGTACATATGGGAGTGATCACTATTATTCTACCCGTGAAAAGTTGCACATTCATCCAATATGGTATGGACAGTTAAGTCCCATACTATGTGCTAAAAATGGGTTGTATGAACCATATATCCCATTTTAGCACATAGTATGGGCCTTAACTGTCCACATCATATTGGACGGTTGTGTAATAGTGCAAGGTGATTTAGTGGTTCTCACCCCCACTCGTGAAAAGTCTTCTGGTTGGTTTGGGCGGTCTCGAACCATATTATGTTCTAAAATAGACCGTATGTCTCATACGATCCATTATAGCACATATTATGGGCCTTGAGTGCCCATACCATATCGGATGGCTGTGAAACATTATAGGGATGGGGAAATAGTGCTCACCCCCACGTGTGGAAAGTCTTATGGCAATCCAATGTGGTTTGGATGGTCTCAAACGATACTATGTGCAAGAATGGGTCGTATGGCTCATAGGGTCCATTTTGGCGCATAGTATGGGCTTTGACCACCCAAACCATATCGAATAGCTGTGAGACTTTTCATGAGTGAGTAAATAGTACTCAACCCCATCCATGACAAATCTTATGGACATGCAATATGGTTTGAGAGGTCTCGACCCATACTATGTGCTAAAATTTATTGTATAAGCCATATGTCTCATTTTAGCACATAGTATGGGCCTTGAATGCCCATACCATATCAGATGGCAAAGAAAATTTCTAGCGGTGGAAAAATACACTCTCTACCACTCATGAAAGTCGTGTGGCCATCCAATATAGTTCGGATATTCTCGACCCATATTATGCACTAAAATGGGCCGTAAGGCTCATACGTCCCATTTTAGCGCTTAATATGGGCCTTTACTGCCCATACCATATCAGATGGTTGTGTAACATTGCAAGAGTAAAGTAATGGTGATTTTCCCCATCCTTGCAAAGTCTTGTGGCCATCCAATATGTTTTGGGAGGTCCATAGCTATACTATAAGAGAAAATGGAATCACCGCCTATTTTAGCACAGATTATGAGTCCTAATCGCTCATACCATATCGAATGGCTATGAAAATTTATAGGAATGGAAGAATAGTGCTCATCTCCACCTCTACAATGTGTTGTAGCCATCCAATATGGTTTCAATGGTCTCAAATCATACTATGCTCTAGAATGGATTGTATGTCTCATACGATCCATTTTAGCGCATAGTATGGGCTTTAACCAATCATACCATAATGGATGACTGTGAAAAATTGTACGGATGGGAGTGATAACTATTAATCTACCCGTGAAAATATGCACATTCATCCAATATGGTATGGACAGTTAAGTCCCATACTATCCGCTAAAATGGGTTGTATGAGCCATATATCCCATTTTAGCACATAGTATGGGCCTTAACTGTCCACATCATATTGGAGGGTTGTGTAATAGTGCAAGGTGAACTAGTGGTTCTCACCCCCACTCGTGAAAAGTCTTCTGGTTGGTTTGGGCGGTCCCGAACCATATTATGTGCTAAAATAGACCGTATGTCTCATACGATCCATTTTAGCACATATTATGGGGCTTGATTGCCCATACCATATCGGATGGCTGTGAAACATTATAGGGATGGGGAATAGTGCTAACCCCCACCTGTGGAAAGTCTTGCGGCAATCCAATATGGTTTGGATGGTCTCATACCATACTATGTGCAGGAATGGATCGTATGGCTCATATGGTGCATTTTAGCGCATAGTATGGGCTTTGACCACCCAAACCATATCGAATAGCTGTGAGACTTTGCATGAGTGAGTAAATAGTACTCAACCCCATCCATGACAAATCTTATGGACATCCAATATGGTTTGAGAGGTCTCGACCCATACTATGTGCTAAAATTTCTAGGGGTGGAAAAAGACACTCTCTCCCACTCATGAAAGTCTTGTGGCCCTCCAATATAGTTTGGATATTTTCGACCCATATTATGCACTAAAATGGGCCGTAAGGCTCATACATCCCATTTTAGCGCTTAATATGGGCGTTGACCGCCCATACCATATCAAATGGTTGTGTAACACTGCAAGACTAAAGTAATGGTGATTTTACCCATCCTTGCAAAGTCTTGTGGCCATCCAATATGTTTTGGGAGGTCACTAGCTATACTATGTGAGAAAATGGAATCACGGCCCATTTTAGCACATATTATGAGTCCTAATCGCCCATACTATATCGAATGGATATGAAAATTTATAGGGATGAAAGAATAGTGCTCATCTCCACCTCTACAAAGTCTTGTATCCATCCAATATGGTTTCAATGGTCTCAAATTATACTATGCTTTAGAATGGATTGTATGTCTCATACGATCCATTTTAGCGCATAGTATGGGCTTTAACCACTCAAACCATATTGGATGACTGTGAAAAATTGTACGGATGGGAGTGATCACTATTATTCTACTCGTGAAACTTTGCACATTCATCCAATATGGTATAGACATTTAAGTCCCATACCATGCGCTAAAATGGGTTGTATGAGCCATATATCCCATTTTAGCACATAGTATGGGCCTTAAATGTCCACATCATATTGGATGGTTGTGTAATAGTGCAAGGTGAACTAGTGGTTCTCACCCCCACTCGTGAAAAGTCTTCTGGTTGGTTTGGGCGGTCCCGAACCATATTATGTTCTAAAATAGACCGTTGTCGAGAAATTTGCGGTCTTGCCAGGAAAGCACCAGGCTTATGGCTGTGAGAGTTTGTGAGAGAACTCCAAAAAACTATATGAAGTAGTTAAAACCATAGATGCCATGAAGACTAGAGTTTGGAAAGAAGTGCAATCAAAGAAGACCCACTCTTTCTCTCTTTCACTCACACACACAAAGAAAGAACACAAAAGAGAATGTCAAAAGAACACAAAGATGAAAACATCAAGGCTATGGTCATATTGTATCATGGGTAGTATGAAAGGGTTAATAGATGAGTTAATGGCGTTCAATCTTGGCTGACCAAATAGGCTACGAATTGTTCTTTGGAAATGTAGTTTTGTGCTTACCATAATATATATATATATATTGTCTAGTGATTGAGATTAATTGTGTATACAAATCCTCTTGGTTCATAGCAAGATAACTACGCTTACGTCAAAAGAAAAGCTATAGTCTATGAGAGGTAGTATAATGGGATCCGGTGATAGAAGTATTTCATTGAGATTTTCTGGGCCAAAGAGAAACACTATACGTTGTTGAAAGTGTATTTTACGGCTAATCCATACGTTAATTCTAATAGATTGTACAGAGTGAAAGCGATAGAAATTATCATCATGTGGATTATTCATCTAGGATAACTCTAGTATGTGTAAAATGTAGATATGAGAGAAGATAAGGGAAGAGAAGAGAAGAGAGTTTCCCTCCCAAGCCCTATTCTTGCCCGTAGGCAATAAGGATACTGCGGGGAGAGATGTACCTGTAGCAAGGAGAACCTAAAATTTGTAGAGAGAATGAATTACTAAGAGTGAGAGAGATAGATTTGGTTAAGGAGATGAGATTAGATATATATATATATATGTTGGATTAGAGATGAAAAAGAAAACAATAAGAAATCAAGAAAACATCAATGTAGAACACATCTTACTTGACAAACCCTTCGACACCATTATTGATGGAGAGAGAAGAAGAGGGGAGAATTCAACGTTGATTGATACGTCAAGTCCAAGACCTTCTTTGATTAGAGTTGATCTTCCAAGGATAGCGTACAAGAATGGCTAGTCTTCCTCTAGGAGAAAGTGTAGGCTTGGGCTTATGTTAATGGCTAAGTACAATTAGGCATTACTACTCTCTCCCTCAAGAATTTCTCTCATCAATTGCTTGAATGCTTGAGTTCTTTTCAAGGAAGAAAATGTCCCCTTTTATAGGTGAAGGGAACCCCCAAGGGTTTACACAAGAAGAGAGGAGCCAGTGTGAACAGGAATTGGAAAAGTTGGAAATGAGCTGTCCCTGCATGATGTGGGCAGACCGGGGTGCAGTATTTTGATCATATCTTCTCAACCGTGGCTCAAAATAAAAAAGTAAAAATATGGGCAGAAACTTCAGCTCATTAGCTACAATTTTTATTCTAAAATTGTTTTCCAATTTGGATTGAAACCTTGTGCAAAAAAATCATCAAAATAGGGTCCATTTCTGGCAGCAAAAGTCTTCCTGTGGTCCTCTTAGCTTAGACTTTCATTTGATTCCAAAGGACACCTCATGCCATATGAAAGCATGACATTGCTCCTTGAAAAAGTTTTGTAATCATGCTTGCAATAATGCATTAAAGTAAGTGTATCTTTGAAATCATGCCACCTAGTGTCCCACTAGGATTTGATTCCCTCCTAGTAGCTATTTAGAAAGAAATATAAGAAAAATATGAAAAATACATAGAATATATATATATTGGAGTCTACCCTAGATATAGGATCTAGCTAGGGTGTGAGATGATAATGAGATAGTAGAAATAAAGAATCAATGTTTTTTGCCCCAAGTTAAAGAGGCGGAGCTATTGATGCTTTTCCCATAGTATTTTATGATGGTAAAGTAAGAATAGGTTACCCTTGAGAAAAATAATAGGATGAGATAGAAAGCTTATTATTATACTTAAATATGCATATGTACATTATAGGAAAGATAATTATGTATCTAAAAAGTTACAAGATAACTCTTGTAGGATGCGTTCCCACTATGTACGTGTCACAGCACGACATCCACCCCCTCTAAACCTGCACATCCTCCGGCATGTGCCAACCTCATGGTAACTTGTGAAAGCAATTGTATCCCCTATCATCCCATGACCTCCTCCAGGATCATATGGGTAACTCAAAAACTTGTATTTTACTAAGCATTGAGATTCTTCGCATCTTTTAATTCCTCTCGGATAAGAAGGAATTGTTATATACATCTGTCTCCAAAACATCTGTAACAAATCTCCATTATGCACAAAATCTTCATGATGTAGAGACATAGGTTCCTAATTCTCCTCTTCAAAAAACACTTCCAGGCTTCCTGTAATATACTTGAAAGATTTTTGAAACTGCACTTCAACCTTCTCACCAACCTCTAAATCCATATGTACCTCTTTCACATAGAATTCTGAATCTGCATCTTCATTCTCAAAAGAATCCTCTAGATAGCCTTTCTCAACATCGAGAAAACCTCCGAAATATACATGGTAAACCTCTCATCAATTCTCTCACCTTTTACCAAATACCTCTCCAGTTTTACATCATAAAACTTTGCATACCTCTCAAATATGGTGTCTAATTCCCTTTCCAAATCATCCTGGTAGGTATGCTCCCGGTCACTTGTAACCGACTGCTCAAAAACCTCCTTGGATTTAGTCTCTGACACAATATCTTCACCCCTTCTTCCTTTTTGACCCATCGCTAAATTATCTTCAACTGAATCATGTCTCCACTCATCTAGGGAGAACCCTTCTTCATTACATGAGTTTGGTGTCAGTATAGAGCTAGCATCCTCTTCTTGCTTCAAGGCATCACCATGTATACCCTTCATATCCATAGCAGATAGATGCTCACAAACCTGCTTGCAATTTATACCCTGTGACACAAGACCTAAATCCCTTTTATGCCTCAGATATTGTTTGCATACCTGCAAGCAACCGAAATTCTTAGAACCCTGTATAGTAGGCACTTTATGGCAAGCATCTTTATTTGCATCTTCACACAGATAAGAAATATCACCCCAATCAGAGACCATATCCAAAGAGTTTTCTTGCTCTTCTACTCTATCCTCTGATGTCACTTCAACCTGCATAGCATAACCAAACACTTCTCTATCTTTGATTTGTGAATCTTGAAGATTCATAGCTTCATCCGCTGAACCCCAATCCTCATGCAGAGAATCTGCATCTATCATTCCTTCCTCTACCATGGAATTGTGAAAGCTTGCTGCATCTAGCTCTAAATAAGGCACAATTTCATGAGTCATCTGCATCACATCTGCTACCCCATATATACAAGACATACATATTACTCTGTCAATGCACTCCTCTTCTTCCACCTCGTCTAGCTGAGATACTTCACAATCCGGAATGCTACTAGCAGAGCTATACTCACAAAGGAAGAGATTTTCAGTCACCCCCTCTAAATTAGCACTTTCGCAGCTAGGCATATCCATTTGGGTAGTACCACATGCATCAAACTCGCATAGGAAAGCATTGATAATGACTTCTTCATCTTGGTATATGTCTTCAGCATAGGCATCCGGCTCTTCTAAACTTGGTAAAAGTTCATGGATCTGCTCAAAAGTAGATTGTAGCACATCACTAATATAGCCATCTTCCACCTGTTTTCCCTGCACATCCTCTGTCAAAACCATATCATCCTCATCCTTGTATATACACTCATGTGCATCTTCAAACGAATCAAAAGGAGCATCCAAATCATCTATCATAGCTGAGGAGTTTGCATCATCCTCTAAGTCGCTTTGAGCCGTTTCAGGCACTTGGATAGCATCATGAGAGTCATTATCTTGAGATACGAAAGTTACAAGACCCAAACGTGCATAAATAGCTTCCACTATGTCTGCTTCATCTGCATACAATAAATTTGCATCTTGCAAAAGATATGCATCTATTACTGCTTCTAAATTAGCCTGTATGGATGTGTTGACACTTGCATGGCTTACAGGAGACACCAACTCTAGCTGGTCACATCCACTTCCACTCTGCTCCATCTCTTGGTCTTGATGTTCCAAGCATACCTGTGTTATAGCTATAGAAAACTCACCCCAGTTGCTTGCATATACACTTGCATAGTATTGATCTTGGTGTTTGAAATCATCACTCACAAGTTCAACAAATGCTGCAACCATCCGAGCTTCTAGAATTGCTTGAAGCCTCATCTCTATCACATAGCACTCAAGATATCCTTCTAGATTATAGCCTTCGAATATATTAAGCTCATTATATACGGATTGCCTAGCGCTTTCAATCACTTTTTGAATCCGGTCTTCTTCTTCAAGCCATTTGCATCTGTCTGCAAGCTCTTTCATTTCAGTATAAAGCTGCTCCACTTTCTAGCCATCTTTATGTACTCTCACCCCGGCTTGTTCGCGTCGGGTTCACCAAAAATATGTTGAGAAATTTGCGGTCTTCCCATGAAAGCACCAGGCTTATGGCTGTGAGAGTTTGTGAGAGAACTCCAAAAAACTATATGAAGGGGTTAAAACCATAGATGCCATGAAGACTAGAGTTTGGAAAGAAGTGCAATCAAAGAAGACCCACTCTTTCTCTCTTTCACTCACACACACAAAGAAAGAACACAAAAGAGAATGTCAAAAGAACACAAAGATGAAAACATCAAGGCTATGGTCATATTGTATCATGGGTAGTATGAAAGGGTTAATAGATGAGTTATTGGCGTTCAATCTTGGCTGACCAAATAGGCTACGAATTGTTCTTTGGAAATGTAGTTTTGTGCTTACCATAATATATATATATATATATTGTCTAGTGATTGAGATTAATTGTGTATACAAATCCTCTTGGTTCATAGCAAGATAAATACGCTTACGTCAAAAGAAAAGCTATAGTCTATGAGAGGTAGTATAATGGGATCCGGTGATAGATGTATTTCATTGAGATTTTCTGGGCCAAAGAGAAACACTATACGTTGTTGAAAGTGTATTTTACGGCTAATCCATACGTTAATTCTAATAGATTGTACAGAGTGAAAGCGATAGAAATTATCATCATGTGGATTATTCATCTAGGATAACTCTAGTATGTGTAAAATGTAGATATGAGAGAAGATAAGGGAAGAGAAGAGAAGAGAGTTTCCCTCCCAAGCCCTATTCTTGCCCGTAGGCAATAAGGATACTGCGGGGAGAGATGTACCTGTAGCAAGGAGAACCTAAAATTTGTAGAGAGAATGAATTACTAAGAGTGAGAGAGATAGATTTGGTTAAGGAGATGAGATTAGATATATATATATATATGTTGGATTAGAGATGAAAAAGAAAACAATAAGAAATCAAGAAAACATCAATGTAGAACACATCTTACTTGACAAACCCTTCGACACCATTATTGATGGAGAGAGAAGAAGAGGGGAGAATTCAACGTTGATTGATACGTCAAGTCCAAGACCTTCTTTGATTAGAGTTGATCTTCCAAGGATAGCGTACAAGAATGGCTAGTCTTCCTCTAGGAGAAAGTGTAGGCTTGGGCTTATGTTAATGGCTAAGTACAATTAGGCATTACTACTCTCTCCCTCAAGAATTTCTCTCATCAATTGCTTGAATGCTTGAGTTCTTTTCAAGGAAGAAAATGTCCCCTTTTATAGGTGAAGGGAACCCCCAAGGGTTTACACAAGAAGAGAGGAGCCAGTGTGAACAGGAATTGGAAAAGTTGGAAATGAGCTGTCCCTGCATGATGTGGGCAGACCGGGGTGCAGTATTTTGATCATATCTTCTCAACCGTGGATCAAAATAAAAAAAGTAAAAATATGGGCAGAAACTTCAGCTCATTAGCTACAATTTTTATTCTAAAATTGTTTTCCAATTTGGATTGAAACCTTGTGCAAAAAAATCATCAAAATAGGGTCCATTTCTGGCAGCAAAAGTCTTCCTGTGGTCCTCTTAGCTTAGACTTTCATTTGATTCCAAAGGACACCTCATGCCATATGAAAGCATGACATTGCTCTTTGAAAAAATTTTGTAATCATGCTTGCAATAATGCATTAAAGTAAGTGTATCTTTGAAATCATGCCACCTAGTGTTCCACTAGGATTTGATTCCCTCCTAGTAGCTATTTAGAAAGAAATATAAGAAAAATATGAAAAATACATAGAATATATATATATTGGAGTTTACCCTAGATATAGGATCTAGCTAGGGTGTGGAGATGATAAAGAGATAGTAGAAATAAAGAATCAATGTTTTTTGCCCCAAGTTAAAGAGGCGGAGCTATTGATGCTTTTCCCATAGTATTTTATGATGGTAAAGTAAGAATAGGTTACCCTTGAGAAAAATAATAGGATGAGATAGAAGGCTTATTATTATACTTAAATATGCATATGTACATTATAGGAAAGATAATTATGTATCTAAAAAGCTACAAGATAACTCTTGTAGGATGCGTTCCCACTATATACGTAGTATGGGCTTGACTGCGCATACCATATCAGATGGTAAAGAAAATTTCTAGTGGTGGAAAAATACACTCTCTCCCACTCATGAAAGTCTTGTGGCCATCCAATATATTTTGGATATTCTCGACCCATATTATGCACTAAAATGGGCTGTAAGACTCATACAACCGTAAGAAGGAAACACAACCGTTCCTGTGAGATATAATGATATAGAAACCATGGAAATACTGAACAGTGGAGCTGGCATAGCCATACCCACAAAAGCAGTATGGGAATCATGGGAAAAACCAGCCATTAGACAAACTCATATGAAATTATAATTGGCGGATGGACACATAGAAAAACCCCTAACACTGCTTGAAAACGTGATAGTTAGTTCCTGTGGAATTGATTATCAACATACTTTTGTGATAGTAGACTTTAGAAAGAAACTTAATAAATCATTTTGGGAAGGCTACTCATGCAGCAAGTACAGCTCATTCAAGATTGGGGAAACAATTACTTATACTTGAAGCAAGTGGGATCAATCAAAAGGGTCAATCTGAATATCACACTTATAGAGATGTAATGAAAACACCCATTCAAGAATTTGACTCAGTATCTTCAGCTGAATCAAAGCTTCTGTCTTGATTAGGCAAAGACACACCTATTTGGATGTGTGGAGCCTCGTTGTCTCTCTTTCCATTTCACCCCAGTGGACACTTGATGTATATGAAGGAGCATGATTTATGCAGATCCGGGAAGTTATCTATTTGTTAAAGATAACTAAAACACCTGTTTCAATGGAAAAATAACAATTTGTGGTTGAAATCTGTGCGAACCCGATCTTTTCAATTTGGGAAGGTGGAGGTAAATTGGTAATAATAAAAATTTAGTTATCAAATGAAGTCAAATGGGAGTTTAAAACGAGATTAATGTATCTTAGAAAGGGATTGCACGGACGAAGCATATACCTGAATCCTTTTCAAAGCATTTGTTTGCGCCATTTGAGTGGACTCAAATTTTGGCAACAATGGATGTGTGTGGGAATACGTCTGTGCCTACTCAATTTTGCAATGAGGATGGTTATGACAAATTCCCATACAAATGATATCAACCCTTCACATTGAAGATGAAGTTCAGGAACCCAAGGACTTACTGAAATCTCAATCAGTCTTTTCAGACCTCTATTTATGATGCTACTGACGAGTTTGAAGAACATTCAGTTACATCTGATGATTCTGGGTCAAAAAAAGAACATGTGAGAGCCCAACTACTCCTAAAATGAGGAGAGGAAAAGTTTTTTGACTTTCCAAACCAAAAAACAAGGAGACAAAAATGGTATAGAAGAAAAAGAGACACAAGAAACTTGAATCTAGACCTATGCCATCAGTTTCTAGCAGATTACAATTTTTGGTGCAGATAGATGCACATGATTGTGTTAATGACAAAATCACATGTCGATATCCTTTAGACAACAAAAAGGAACATCAAAAACATTGAAGAAAACGAGAAAGGAAACTCAACCAAAACCTAAGCACCAGGATGATGAATCATCCATGACACGGGTTGAAAGAAATAAAAAATATCAAGAGTTGAAGAAAGCTCTAAAGGAGATATATACCACTGAAATAGAAACAACCAAGGAAGAGAGTAAAGATGTAATGAGTGTTCCATCCCATTACAAGAAATATACTCTCCAAGACCAAAAGATCATAGTTGAAGGAAACTAAGAAAACAGGGTGAGACCTATGAAGGACCTAAAAATGCAAAGAAGATAGATCTAGCCGTGAACCAGGAGAAGAGACTAGACCTGCTTACATTGCAAATGACTTGACAAAAGAAGAAGAAGAGCTTCTACTAAGTTTGCTAAAAGAATATCGAGATATCTTTGCTTGGTCTTATAAAGATCTCAAGGGTGTTGATCCAAAAATCTGTCAACATACCATACCTATGAGAGATGATGCAAAGCCAAGTAGAGACCGCTCATATACTTATAATGAAACATTTTCCAAAAAGATCAAAGAAGATATAGAGAAGCTCAAGGAAGCTGTATTCATTTATAAGATTGAACACACATATTGGGTGTCTCCAATTGTGGTGGTACCCAAGAAAAATGGAAGATTAAGAGTGTGTGTCAATCTCAAAAAAGTGAATGCAGCCACCATTAGAGATAACTACCCTCTTCAAATCACCGAGCATGTTTTAGAACGAGTTGCGGGAAAAGAAGCTTACAGATTCTTAGACGGCTTTTCAGGGTACAATCAAATTTTGGTTGATCCCAAAGATCAACATAAGACTGCCC